>NW_015505543.1:9688-52666 GCF_001515645.1 Sinocyclocheilus grahami
AGCGAGCTCTGGGGCTGGAGCCGACACTGGAGCGAGCTCTGGGGCTGGAGCCGACACTGGAGCGAGCTCTGGGGCTGGAGCCGACACTGGAGCGAGCTCTGGGGCTGGAGCCGACACTGGAGCGAGCTCTGGGGCTGGAGCCGACACTGGAGCGAGCTCTGGGGCTGGAGCCGACACTGGAGCGAGCTCCGGGAAAACAATTCTATGGGCCATGAAAGATTTGTGAAAATGACCAAAAAAATGCTAGATGGGAAAGATAACTGAAAAAAAAGTATTATTATTATTATTATTATTATTGTAGACTCTAACTGGATCTAACTTGACAGTGGTTTCAGTTGAGAATACTAATAAATAGGTTTTAAAGACCTTGTTTTGACCATTGTTGAGAATTAGTAAGTCACACATGCAGGGGTTAAAATGTTGTACTTGCCACCTCAACTGATGGGCCCAACATAGGCTCATTGGAAATACATGCCTCTAAATACATTTCTACAAAACTGGAAGAAAAAAAACATACCTACCTATACATACAAATCCCTGCAGTTTCCAGTTGAAATAAACACTAGAGGCAGTAAAACCTTGACAACTTTTATTCCTTTTCACACAAAGTATGATTTGCAGGTCCACAGTTTTGATTAATAAAGCCTAATTTTCACACAATTACTTAACGAATATCCTTATATGAATTCAAAACAATTTTAACATGCTGCGACATTTGAAAACTGATACTTTTGAACGTTAGCGTCACATATCCAGCTTCATATGTGTGGGTTTTTATGTTCATTTGGTTTGCTCGGTAGCTCACACAGTATGGAGTTCCACTTGGCTTGGGTACGAATCCCGTGAAACTACGGTTCCACAAAACTTTGTTAACACTATCTAACTAACTTTTAGTGACACTCCCCTGATATTTGAATTATGAACCACCGCAATACGTACCTGAAGCAATGTAATAAAAACACAGCAAAACGTGCCATATCAACATAACAAAAATGTGCCAGGGTCACATATTGAACCCGCGTTTTAGCGCCACTCACTGGACGTTTCACTTTGAGACTGCCTCAAAACGTTCAGTAAGATACATAATAACGGTGTTGCAGAAATGTATTTAGAGGCACGTATTTCCAATGAGCCTGGGTTGAATGTGCCAAACAGTGGAAACCAATCCATGACCCCAGAATAAATGTCCAGCTAGAAAGAGAAAAGATTGGATATTGAGGAGAAAGTAGTAGAGAAGAGGTGAAGGGCACAATCGATTTTGTTTTTGAAGAAACCCAGTTCATCAGAGTCTTTACAGTGCAGCACAGTATAGGGCAGCACAGTACTAAAGCATGCACAGTGAGCCCTATTATCTGAGAGAGCCACTCAAGACACATTGTCTTTTTAGAAATGAATTACAACAAGCAAAAATTAATGGTACAAGCTTGTATAAATGGGGGCATGTTAAAATAGAGAATCTCATCAGGGCTAGAGTCTGGTACAACCAAAGAGAGAGAGGCACAAAAGCAGCAGAGGAGAAAATGATTGAGGCCATACTAGGATAATATGTTTAGTTATATTTCAAAGATTGTGAAACACAACATAAAAATTTCAATCAATTAATCATGCTTCTTCCAATGGGTCTTATTTGAGGCAACATTCTCAACATCTTTCCATCTGACGCCAGCATTGAGCAGGTCTTCTCTGAACGTTTTGTGCCAAACATTTTTATGGGGTCAACCTTATTTCTGCTTGTATCGATTATCTGGTATATGAAGAATATAGCCCTCTAACCGCATTCAATGTTCCACTACAATATGTAGCAGTTTTCTAGATCTACTTTGTCTGCAAAATTTCCTCATTGGTAGCTTGATTGTGCCAAGTGACACCCAGAATCCTGTGTAAGCAATGTTGACTAAACACGCTGAGCTTCTGTACTAGAATTATCCATGACTCGCTAACAAAGATCACTGCTGGTATTATGATTGCCTGGTATAGCCGTAGTTTTGTCTTGGTATCAACTGTTGATATTGACCAGATCAGTTGCAAGCGCTGAAACACTGTGGATGCTTTACCTATTCTGCAATTGACATCCGCATCCATGAAGCCATCCTGCGATAATATGCTGCCGAGCTATGTACAGTTTTGCACTTATTTGCCTGGTTGCTGTCCAATTACGATTTGCGTAGCTTGGGGTGGTTACCAATCAGCATTCATTTTGTCTTCTCACTACTAATCTGCAACCCAACCAGCTTATGTTTCTTTTTTTTGCAGACATTCCATCCTTACTATAAGTAGCACGATATCATCCACAAAATCAAGATTGGTGAGCTGTATATCTTTCCAGGGGATCCCAGCAATTGACTCGCTCATCACCTTCTTCATCACAAAGCCGGATGACTGAATCGATATGAACAAAATCGATGATAACCTTATATGTCACTGTAAAACTGTAAATGATATGATTTTTCCGTACTTTGTACTTATATATGAAGAGTTTATTTGCAAAAACAGATAACTCCGGGGGGGGGGGGTTTTCAAAATCATGTTTTTTTTTTTTACTGTTATCATGTTTTTATTGTGTTTTATTGTGTTAGTTAGCTGTATTTTCGAGTCATTTTTAACCTTATCAAAATAACCCAACTGCAGTTTTGACCATTTTATTTGCATAATTAATGAGATATTTGATCTTGCAGAGGTAAAGTGCAGTGTGCCACAAGTCTCGGTCTTGGGCCCATTTTTGTTCTTCTTACATATGATTAATTGGAATGCACAATGAAAAAACATGATTTTTGAAAACTGTTAAAAACTGAGTTATCTGTTTTTCCAAATGAACTCTTCATATTTACACATTTGTACAGTACTCTTTCCTGTTATATTTGAGGTAATTTTTCATATTGTAAAGTAACATACACAACCAATTATCAGGTTTTTAATGCACCATTTTATATAGTTTTTCCATGATTTTTTTTTCAAACATTTATAAAACTGTAGTAATACAGTCGGAATAATGCAAATGCATGTCCACATAATGAGAAGAAAAATCACCATGAAATTGCAGGTACATATATAAAATTTTGAGCCATTAGTAGCCCAAATACACAGGCAAGAATGAGCAGTGCATTGGGGTCAGAAATGAGGTTCGTACCATCTGTTGTTTCTTCCTCAAATACGGGTATGATCTTGTTTCATTCACTCTCATTCTTTCTGTTTATTCATTTATTCATTGATTGACATTTCTCTCTCCTTGTCGCTGCTGGTGCTCAGCTCTCTGTTCTTTCTGGACACAAATGCATTGGAGAGCAGGTCAGGTGTGAACGCACTCTACGACTCCTGCTTCCTGAGGTCTGTGATTTTTAGAGCACAGAGCAGCAGGTCAGAGAAATCCAATAGCTCGGCTTTGGGTGACCTTTAAGAGCGCTCTAGGCCTGTGTTCTCTCTACTAGACCTCTGCTGGGATCTTTCAATGCCATTTTAATACAATCACCACCATGGACACCATGGCAGTTATTAAACCTCTTTAAAGAAACCGAATTTGCATTCTTGTGAATTGGTTAATTTTAGACCTATTTAAAATCAGTGGTTTTAATACTTGGAAATATATAAGTCTGGAAGTCAATATGAACTGAGACGTTCATGGGTTCAAACACACTTTTGACGTCAAACAGGTCTTTGAGCATCAGAACACTCATAGGACATGCTAACGTTTGAGACAGGAAGGAGAAAATAGAGACTACAATCCTCCTCTCTTGTTTCCTGTTTATTGATTGTCCAAAGTCCTACATTTCCTCTTTTTACATCAGCAGGACTGTGTGAGGAATTTCAGTCTGTTCGGTCTCTTAGGTGGGGGATGTCAATTCTCAAGCGCTCGTGACTGTAGTTACTATCATGTGATGGTCATGCGGTCATCTCTTTGACCATTTAATCTAGATTACTTTCCCTAAAATTGACAATCTCCTTCCTGAGTTGTTATGATCAGTGTGTTCCTTTTGTGTTAATGTTGAAAGCTGTTCTGTGACAGAGTGGTTTAGGTTTGCTTCAGCCTGGCTAATGCTCGGGTCTGATTTATGACATCCTGTTGTCTTGGGCCTCTGTGGAATTTTTGTGACTCTTAGATCTTAGAATCTTAGATTGTCTGATTCGGTCTGATATCCTACAAAACACACTTTTGACGTCAAACAGGTCTTTGAGCATCAGAACACTCATAGGACATGCTAACGTTTGAGACAGGAAGGAGAAAATAGAGACTACAATCCTCCTCTCTTGTTTCCTGTTTACTGATTGTCCAAAGTCCTACATTTCCTCTTTTTATATCACAAGGACTGTGTGCGTGTGCGTGCGTGTGCGTGCGTGTGTGTGCGTGTGTGTGTGTGTGTGTGTGTGTGTGCGTGTGTGTGTGTGTTTTTTTGTGTCTGTGTTTCCGGACAGCATGAGACTCAGGCCTAGATATAAACTCATCCTCTCTGTTCAGTCCAACAGTCTAGAACACTCAAAATCAATAAAGCTGTAAGGTAGGTGTGGGCAATATGACCAAAATCTTAAATCACAATACAGGTCATTTTATTTTATGATACTAATATTCATAATCACATTTTCTCGAAAATATTTACATTCACTTAAGATATGCCTTAAAAAAAAAAGAAGTGTCCTTAATTGTATTGAATGTGTACTTGTAGTGTACTTCAAATATTAATGATAATGTAAAATAAATGAAATTAATAGCCACTTAAGTGTACTTAAAGGCAGTTCACCTTCGAAACTTACATAGACTTTTAAAAATGATAATAATAATGTCAAATTAAAAGTTTTACCATAGTTTTAAAATCATTGTTTTAATAATCTTTTATTGTGCTTCAAAGTACACTTATTCTGATGTGTTGACTAAAATAAACCACATGTAACGTACTTAATTATTATTTTAACTGTAGTGTGTTGTTTAATGTTGAATTTAAGGTTAATACTATCAAGTCCAATCAGTATAATCAAACACAGCTGGACTCAAATGAAGGTGTAGAACCATCTCAAGGATGATCAGAAGAAATGGACAGCACCTGAGTTAAATATATGAGTGTCACAGCAAAGGGTCTGAATACTTAGGACCATGTGATATTTCAGTTTTTCTTTTTTTAATAAATCTGCAAAAATGTCAACAATTCTGTGTTTTCTGTCAATATGGGGTGCTGTGTGTACATTAATGAGGAAAAAAAATTAACTTAAATGATTTTAGCAAATGGCTGCAATATAACAAAGAGTGAAAAATTTAAGGGGGTCTGAATACTTTCCGTACCCACTGTACATTCACTTAAGATATGCCTTAAAAAAAAAGAAGTGTCCTTAATTGTATTGAATGTGTACTTGTAGTGTACTTCAAATATTAATGATAATGTAAAATGAATGAAATTAATAGCCACTTAAGTGTACTTAAAGGCAGTTCACCTTCGAGACTGTTTCTAACAAACTTACATAGACTTTTAAAAATGATAATAATAATGTAAAATTAAAAGTTTTACCATAGTTTTAAAATCATTGTTGTAATAATCTTTTGTTGTGCTTCAAAGTACACTTATTCTGATGTGTTGACTAAAATAAACCACATGTAACGTACTTAATTATTATTTTAACTGTAGTGTGTTGTTTAATGTTGAATTTAAGGTTAATAAATTTTAAATTAAAATATATTAAATTAAATTCTGAACTGCAACTTCATCGTTATAAATGTACAATTGCAAATATACATGACATGCAAGTTTCAATAGAAATGACATGAAAGTATATTTTAGTTTACCATTAATGCTTTTCAATACATACAGCAGTACACTTTAACCTAATTTCAAAGATGATAAATGTAATTATGAAATTACATATAAAGATGTACTGAAGTCCTACTTAAGTGGGTCCAAAAAAAAAAACTCAAATTCATCTAACTGCATTTAATATAAATATAAGATATAAATATAAATGTCAAAAACAAAAACTTTCATTTCACACATATAGTATATTATTTTGAAGTGTATTATTTCTGAAATAACAAGTCTATAATAAAATGTACTTCTTTTTCACAAGGGATAACCAATCATGTTTACATGAATACTTAGTGTGTATTTGACCAGTTACAACATTTACAACATTTAAATAAACCTCTTGTGAAAATTAAAAGACCAAATAAACTATTGAAAGTTTTTTTTTTTTTTTTACTTCTGTTGTCAATGGGAGCTGTTTTAATCAGATGATCTCCACAACGGTAAATTGGATTGTAATGTTTTAGCATGAGGGTTTAACCCAGTTGATCAAATACACAGAGCAAACTCAACAATAACAACAACAACAAAACAACCCATAATCCTTTGCGTTCAAAATAATGTGTGGGATAACAAAGGAATACATTATAAATGCAAATCATAAGCTGGCTGTTTACCGAAATCCCACATTGTATCATTGTTTAAAAACACAAAGCAAAAAAGATGGAAATATATTTTTGTTCGCAGTATTTCGTATTTGCTCGCTGTGGCAGCATGCAATAATTATAGCTGTTCCCGCGCTCAAACAGACAGATTTCAGATGAGTCAGTCATAAAAGCGCACATCTGCAGCGCTGCTCAAGCCTGATCGTTACGTTCAGACAATTTCACAGCGAAAAGCAGCTTTATAACAATCACACTCACAGAAATGACAGCAATTACATAGAGCCACAATCACTCTGAAACACAGTACAGATGCACACAGAGAGAATGAAAGAAAAAGAATAAAATGAGGGGAAAAAAAACAGGTCTGGTTATTTCGAGATTTCGGTGTTAAAAAGTCGGTATTTAGTCACCTTCATGTTGTTCCAATCCTGTTCGACTTTCTGTTCTTCTGTGGAACACAAACTAAACTGCTCTATATCTACAAAGACAACATACAGTGGCCAGCGGCTGTCAACCTCAAAAAAACAGCATACAATGAGTTCATATGACTGTGTGCTATTTGCAAATACTTCTTAAGTCATAAGGAAACCCTTCCCCGCAATCATAGATCTCAAAACTCATTTGTGTTTATGCAGATTTAAACTTAGTGTGTCGTGTTCGGTGTTATGAGAAGAAAGACCCAAGAAGCAATGACCCTTTTGAAATAGAAGTATGCATAGCTGTAATGAATACTTGCAGATAATATAACATTAATAATACTATAATAAAATGTTTCTTAACACACTTAAGTACACTTTTAAGTGCGCTTATTTTGATGTGTTGACTAACATACTAAAGCACATGTAAAGTATGTGATTATAATTATAACTGTAGTGTGTTATTTGATATTACATTTAATATATTTCAAATGTACTAAATTGCAGCTTAATTTAATTACCGATACATGTAAATATATACACATTAGAAACAACTATTCAGTTAACATTGTTTATATTTTAGTTTACCATAAATGTACATTCAGCAGTACACTTTAACCATCTTTCAAAGACAATTATGAAATTACATATAAAGATGTACTTAGGTTAAAAAAGCACTCTAAAGTTTATCTTTTAATTGCATTTAATATAAAATTATAATATATTAAATGCTAAATTACATTTTCATTCAATTACAATTAATATGCAATTAATTGATTGAAAAAAATATGTTAAGTTCACAATTAAGGATGTTATTTTAAAGCATATGATTTCTGTAATAAATACTCTTTTTATAAGTATGATCAAATGTGTCAACTGGTGCCAAACCTGCCACAATGGGTCTTGTTTGAATATGCAAATGAGATTTCAGAGCAGAGGGCAAGATTTTATGCGAATGATGCAATTGTATGACTTCAGAAGACTTCAAATGTTGTTTACAAGTCATATGGACTACTTTTATTACTCTTATATCATATGTCATTAGGTCATCATATATCATTCTTCTTCTTCTTCCACTCTTGAGTCTATGGCAGCCCATAGAACCGCTTGCGGGAAAGTTGTGAAATTTGGCACACTAATACAGGACAGTCTCAACATTAACCGTAGCAAATTTGGAGTCTCTAACTCAAACTCTCTAGCACCAGCACTTGTCCAAACTTTCACTCATGTTTATGCTAATAACCTTTGAACCGTAAGGCACAGAAGGAAAATTCCTTGGCCCATGCGGAGTCGAATTAAAACCAAAATTCAAAAATCGCAGGGTTTACTTTTTTCGCTATATTTAATTGTTCGAAAAAACTACTTTTTCGAACTCATCCTATACGGTTTGTCTGATTCTCACCAAAATTGGCTCAGATCATCTTTTATGGAATTCAAGTTGATTAGTCAAACCGTTCTCGAATAACGCGAGAACGAATTCGACGAAAAGCATGTAAAAATGGATCTCCGCAACGGTTTGGCGTATTGAGACCAAACTTGGTGTGTGTGTTATAACAAGCATGACCTGAGGCATGTTTCGGCGCTGTGCCACCTAGTGGTCAGGAGATATGAAAAATGCATATTTTTGCTTATAACTTCTGAATGGTTTGGCCAAAAATCACAAAACTCTTTAGATTAGGTGCAGCATGCCGAATTAAATGACACCTAATCTTCCCATGTCAGCCATTTTGTGCGTCTGCCATTTAGAATTTTGTAGTAAAATGCTATATTTTATGAACGCATTGACGTATCATTGCGAAACTTGGTATGCTTCTTCGGCACCATGCCCTGATGGCACTCAAGAAGTTTGGGGCCAGCATTTTTATAATGAAATTCCTAAAAATGCTAATAACTTTTGTTTACACTAGCCTATTGTAATGAAACTGGTTTTGATAAATTCCTTGGATTATGCCGAGAACATAGATACCAATTTTGCCATAATTGGCTGAACTTCCTGTCCGCCATTTTAATTTGTTGAAAACCTACTTTTTCCAAACTCCTCCTAGACCGCTTGTCCGATTTTCACCAAATTTGACTCAGATCATCTTCAGACCATGCTGGCATAAATTTATGGATTTCGTGTCAATAGACGATACCGTTTTTTTTATAGCGCTACTACAAAGTTGAGGCATGATGCCAAACTGACTGTGAGGCTATATCTCTGCAAGGCTTTGACATATTGACACCAAACTTTATGTGTGCCGTAGCCACCTCACATTGAACACACAAAATCGATTTGATAACAGCGCCACCTGTTGTTCAAAAGTGATAAGCCATTCAATCATATTACTAGTAGTTTTATGAATGTTCAGCCATTTGGTCTACAGTCATCTTAAAATGGCCTCAATTATGATGCTTGCTTCTGTAGTGCTTGGCCGCTTAATTGCTGCTTGCAGCTATATTTTTCATTGTATGGAAAAGACAATATTGGACCAAAGTCTGTTTACATAAAATAAAGTCATGTGCGTTTGGAGCATGAAGGTGAATAAATTAAACCAGAATTAAGTTTCTGCAACTCCTTCAATAATTCTCAGGGTTGAGCACATCCATGTTTTTACTCTTCAATCACAGTAAGCAACACATAATCACGTAAACATGACGTAACTGATTAATGATCATTAAGGAGGGTTATATTGCTGCAATTAACCAGACGGTGTTGCATTAATTTGACGGTGGCGTGTCCATTATGAGCTCTCAGAGGAGACAATCATCTGTTCCCACTGTGCAAACCTGACAGACAGTACAGCAAGATATGCTTAAAAACCAGACAAAAGAGTCCAAACTGGTGTATCATAGTTGTATCCATTTAGCCAAGATTAAAGGGTTAGATCACCCTTAGATCTTAGATCATGTTTTGTTCATCTTCGAAACACAAATGAAGATTTCTTTAATAAAACCTGAGAGATTTATGTCCTTACATGAAAGGTCTATGCAACCAAAAATGTCCAGCTTCAAAAAGTTCATAAAGACATTATTAAAGAAATCATAAAAACATTTCTCTGAAGAGACATCATTGCTTTATATGATGAACAGGTTTAATTTAGGCTTTTATTCTCATGTAAAATATGGTAAACGAGAGCTCAAATGTACTTGTGACTATGTATGTGCGTTACTTTTACAATGTCTTTGTGAACTTTTTAAAGCTAGAAAGTTGTGGTGTAATGGACTTTCAGTGGAGGGACAGAAATCTCTCAGGTTTCATTCATATCTTCATTTGTGTTTCAAAGATAAAACAAAAGTCTTGTGGGTTTGGAACAACATGAGGGTGAGTAAATCAACAGAATTTTTATTTTTGTCTGAATTTCTCTATAAAGGAATAGTGCATGCATGGGCTGACACTGATCTTGACAGCCCATGCATGGTCCCCTTCAGCTTCCACTGTATGGAAAAGAACAGCATGAAGAGAAGACAGAAGGTTGTGTGCATTTGCATTCTCTAGTGCATAATCATCCTAGACAAAATCATGTTTACATTTACATCATTCATTAGTAGCCGCACAGGTTAATGCCATCAAATCTAGAACAAAACACCTAAATCGTTTCTGCTCGGAAAACTGTGTAATGGAGACAGAAAGGAGGGGAGAGAAATCGAATTCTGCAGAACATTAACCTTCTTTATCGGCCTAAAGACCAGCTCATCCTGAACACCTGCTTCATTACCTCTGATCAGCTATTCACACTCTCCTCTTAGGGCTGATTTGATCAAATTACTGGGAATGACGGGGAAGATTTGTGCTGCAAGTAAATGACACTACATGATAAAACGAATGCATACTATCAACAACATTGCAAGCAAAAGTATAATCCTGCCAACAAACAAGTGAAAAATGAAACATTTCCATTATAATCATCAATGCTCTTAATGCTGCAAGTGATGCAACTCAGCTAGAATGTTCCCGCTTGCATTGTAGACAGCTTTGTTGATTGTAATGGGAGCGTTTGTCTCATGGCTCACTCTCAGTGTAGACGGGTGTTGGTTTCACTGGAGTGTGAAGAGCTTGTGTTTTAGTTTAATCAGCTGATGAGAGCATGAATCAGGGCAGATTAGCACTGCTGCTTCTGATACTGTCAGTCACAGCCATTCAATCTCTCATCTCAATATTCATGTGATTTAAATTAATCAGAGAGACTCTTATCAAGAGAGAGATATGTCACATCAGAGGATGTCTGAGCGCTCATCATCATCATCATCATCATCATCAAACAGCCTGCACAAGAGGGATTAGCAGACAGATGGATGTTTTTAGCCATCAGGATGACGTTTTAAAGTGTTAGTTCATCCAAAAATGAAAATGATTTACTCATGTTCTGTATGACTTTCAGTGGAACAATTTTAGAAGAATCTGTCAATTCTGTAAACAAATTAAATAAAAAAAGGTACTGTACTTTATATTATTTACTATTTCACAAGTTGAGCAATAGTACATTGTTTTTGTTGTTTATATAAATTATTTGTTTCTGATTCTCCATCTGGTTCAAACAACTTTGGGGGTATCAAATCATTTTCTTAATGGACTACTTCTGCATTCTACTTATTACGGTTCAGACATTTCTAGTATGCGTTCAGTAAGTGCACTTACATACAGACACTTACATACTCAGGGAAACACAGATTATAATATTTCAAAACAGAAGTGTGCCATGAAGCTCGTGCAAGTAACCCATTCGTATTTGGCAGGTGCATTTATCTAAAGCAATTTATATTGTATTGAAAGTGTTTTATTAACTCATGTATTCCCTGGGAGTCAAACCCATGACCATGCCATTGGCAATGGTTTACTTTTGAGCTACAGGAATGCTAAACATCTGTAGAGCAAGATCAGGGGCCTGTTTCATAAAACAAGCTTACCAAATAATCCAGGTTTATTTCAGTGGTTAAATCGTGTACAGAGGTTGTGCCAATCAGAAGTGTCTCCACGGGCATAGGCGTTTACAGCACGTCTGTGTTAGACTCTTCTAATGAACAGCTACACTTAGAAAAACATCTTGCTTGCCTCTCGTCTGTTTATTGCCTATTTCTGGGGGATTTAATTAAAAACACCCAGAGGACAAAAAAAAAACGAATCACAGTAAACCTTTTGAAAAGTTGACTATTTTCTCAGCAGTTACATAAAATTAGTTTAGTACGTGGTTCTCTGGAGTGCTTGATTCCACCAGTCAGTGCATCCGGCATTACACTACATACTTTGCTTTTCTGAAGTACAACACAATCAAATCCAAAAAAGCATTTAAAAATGAACTTTTAATGTTCTTTTTAACACTAATTACTTCACTTAAATACAGCGAGGTTGCAATAAGTCATTACAAAATAAAACATTTAGTACATACTGAAATGTGTATGAAGTATGAGAATTAAGTATTATTTTTATATCAAGTACTCAAGTGCGTGTTTTTCGCAAGGGTTATTTAAGGTATGTGTGAGTATGATAGGTGTGTGTGGGAGGACACTCTGGACATCAACACTATCTTCAGGTTGTCCTCTGGGTGATAAATGAAAGCTTTTCTATTGCTGAGTAACTCTGCTTTTCACAGCGCACTGCAAAAAGGCACTTGTTGGGTAACAGAAGTGGGCGAGAGGTTGGCTGTGTGTAAGCCGTCAGCCTCTTCGCCAGCACCGTGACAGGAGTGGAACAGCTAATGAAGCACATTAGTGTGGGTGATAAGAGACACGCAATCCACTCATAATATAACATACAAAAAATGCTGATGGTCTCTAAACAATACACTCAAATTCAATAGAGTGAGCACAGATCTATACACTCTGAATGAGCAGGAGAAAGAGGTAGTGTCAAAATCCTTAAATGGGGATCATTATACGCTCATTTTTACAACTTTTAAGTAAACGAGAAGAAGTCCAGGGATCAGAGTTAAGCTAAAGGTCAAGGTTTAGCTAGTTAGCACAGCCCCATTAGCCTTCTCATGGATTTTGTAACTACACCATTTGCCTGCAAAAAGCATCTTTTTACTGTACATGTAGGGAGTCTGAACATCATTTTTAATTTATCGTTACAATTATCCAGGTGCGATGCACTTTACTTTAAACTCAACTTTTGTGAATTTAATTGAAAAGCTTAATGAGAAAGTACATGTCAAATGTCAAGTTAAATCGTGTACAGAGGTTGTGCCAATCAGAAGTGTCTCCACGGGCATAGGCGTTTACAGCATGTCTGTGTTAGACTCTTCTAATGAACAGCTACACTTAGAAAAACATCTTGCTTGCCTCTCGTCTGTTTATTGCCTATTTCTGGGGGATTTAATTAAAAACACCCAGAGGACAAAAAACACGAATCACAGTAAACCTTTTGAAAAGTTGACTATTTTCTCAGCAGTTACATAAAATTAGTTTAGTACGTGGTTCTCTGGAGTGCTTGATTCCACCAGTCAGTGCATCCGGCATTACACTACATACTTTGCTTTTCTGAAGTACAACACAATCAAATCAAAAAAGCATTTAAAAATGAACTTTTAATGTTCTTTTTAACACTAATTACTTCACTTAAATACAGCGAGGTTGCAATAAGTCATTACAAAATAAAACATTTAGTACATACTGAAATGTGTATGAAGTATGATAATTAAGTATTATTTTTATATCAAGTACTCAAGTGCGTGTTTTTCGCAAGGGTTATTTAAGGTATGTGTGAGTATGATACGTGTGTGTGGGAGGACACTCTGGACATCAACACTATCTTCAGGTTGTCCTCTGGGTGATAAATGAAAGCTTTTCTATTGCTGAGTAACTCTGCTTTTCACAGCACACTGCAAAAAGGCACTTGTTGGGTAACAGAAGTGGGCGAGAGGTTGGCTGTGTGTAAGCCGTCAGCCTCTTCGCCAGCACCGTGACAGGAGTGGAACAGCTAATGAAGCACATTAGTGTGGGTGATAAGAGACACGCAATCCACTCATAATATAACATACAAAAAATGCTGATGGTCTCTAAACGATACACTCGAATTCAATAGAGTGAGCACATATCTATACACTCTGAATGAGCAGGAGAAAGAGGTAGTGTCAAAAACCTTAAATGGGGATCATTATACGCTCATATTTACAACTTTTAAGTAAACGAGAAGAAGTCCAGGGATTAGAGTTAAGCTAAAGGTCAAGGTTTAGCTAGTTAGCACAGCCCCATTAGCCTTCTCATGGATTTTGTAACTACACCATTTGACTGCAAAAAGCATCTTTTTACTGTACATGTAGGGAGTCTGAACATCATTTTTAATTTATCGTTACAATTATCCAGGTGCGATGCACTTTACTTTAAACTCAACTTTTGTGAATTTAATTGAAAAGCTTAATGAGAAAGTACATGTCAAATGTCAATTAAAATTCAGGGGTAAACTTTTTTCAGAATAAATGAGCAAAAATCAAAATGCCCTACAGTTCTCCATGCTCTACCTCTGCATAATATAAAATCTGTGGTTGGGTTACTAAACAGCTACAGCACTTTAACAAGCTTTCAATAAAAATAAAATGCATGCTGACAGGTTTTGGTAACACATATGGTGTTAAATAACATAATAAATAATGGTCACACTTTAGTTTCTAGTTTAGTTAGGAGTAAACTCCTAATTTGCTGCTTATTAATAGCTAGTAAGATAGTTGTTAGGTTTAGATATGGGGTGGATAAAGGGATCTGAAATATGCTCATGCAGAATAAGGCATTAATATGTGATTTATAAGTACTAATAAACAGCCAATATGCTAGTACTATGCATGCTAATAAGCAACTAGTTATTGGTCTAAACTAACGCGTTAGCGAAATGCACTGTGCAGTCTGAAAGGACTGGGGATTTTGTTGAAAATATACTTTGGTTACTCGTTTCTAATGTTGAGACTCTTCAGCAGGATCTGCAGAACTGTAGGTGCTACACACAATGACAAAATAGCACAAGCTCTGACAAACTTTACCACATTTGGGTTGTTTTCGAGAAATATCTATACTTCCTCTCTATTATCGCACTGTGACAAGACAGGCCAAGTTTCTGAACAATGAATAAGCATCGCTAATATAGACATATGTTAAGGTATTCAGATTTCATTTGAGGATTTTATAATAAGAGCTTAACTGTACTTTCATACAATTTGCAATTCCTTTTGAAAATTGTCTGAAATATCCTTCCATACATAAATGTAGACTAGTCTAAACGTGGTCTAAATGTACATACAATAATAATTTACATATAACATTGGCCAACACAGATGACAAACTGGATGAACTACACCGGTAGGCAGAGTCTAACCAATCATATCTGACATCACTTACACGCAGACGTCTTAAAGGCACAGTAAAAGAGTCTTACTGTGAAAAGATTACCGGTATTTTGACTTTTCAGGTAAATGTTTAATTCAGTTCTCACTGCCTCTAAAGGCCGTTTCACACTGAGCGCGATGAGAAGAAGCAAGGCGAATCACTGACGAACGTTGCTTTCACACCGAGTGCGAAATGATTACGCCTTCTGGTAATTCACGCCTGCACGCTAAGGGGCGCCAATCAGCAATGCATTTTTCCTCATGTAGCCCATGTATCTCGTATAAGGCTTTTACATCGTCCACTGCTCAATATACCACATTAAATTAAGATAAACAACTTTTGGTTCTTCATCAGAAACACAAACTATCCATAATGCTTACAAGAAAATACAATTAGAGGAACAATTCACATAGGGTGACCATTCGTGCCATTTTCCCAGGATGCGTCCTGGCCAGGATTTCTATATTGCCTTCTAATTGTGATCTAAAATGGATTTGGATTCTATAATTGGCAGACATGCACTCTTTGTGTGTTATAAAGGACTGAATGCTACCTGCTTGTCATTTGTCATAAACATCCTTTATTGTTATAAAAAATACCATGAGCTGCATAAAAACATATACAGAAAATATATTGTATGAATATAAATATAAATATATCTCTATGTTTAGACACCAACGACGACAACATCTCGACATCCATATTCTTTGTATGTTGGTTGAAAGTCCTCTACTTCGGTGTTTTTACGCTCGTGCTCAATACAGTCCAGTACAATCCCTATTTTCCACCAGAATGCAATAGGACTAATTTTGGCCATGATTGGGCTAATTTTGAGTACCAATTGGGCTTGTTTTATTACGCAGACCTGACAACCCTGAATCAATAGTTAAAATTTCTCTTCATTTTTAAGCAAATTAATCCATTAAGAATGGCCTTGATAAACATCAGTTCTAAAACTTTGACTAGAAAGTGTGTTTGTATCATCCAGGTCAAATCAGAGGTTGGTGTACTTGTATGACAGCTGACAGCACTTTCCTGTGACTTGTACTAGATCAAGAGCAGGTGCTTGTCGCTCTCCTTGCTGTCACTCTCAATCAAAGAGGCTTTTCATTTCTTCTGAGCATCCTGTGGATGTCACCTTCTCCTCTCTTCTCTGTTTGCCTGCGTACCTTTCATTTCCAGCACATAAACACATGTATGACCCCATGACACAAGTGCTGCAAGGTGGATGGTAATTCATTTTTCTCTCTTGATTTTCTCCTATCAAGGATAAATCCGTTGCTCAGCTGGGCTCTTCGTGCCTCGTTCTATGCCAAACGCCACATCAAAGAGGAACAGAGGATGGGCAGAGCGCTGAGAATGACGGATGAAGGAAGAAAGTTGGTTTGCCAGGACCAGCACAGTGCCAGGTCTGCTTTCCCCCAGTATGCCATTCTGGAGTTTCAGAGGCATCAGAGAAAGCTCTCCACGCACCCCGTCCCATATTCATTCCCCTGCCTTCAGGGGCCACAGACACACAGTACTGCCAAATCCTTAATGAAAGAACACCGTCAAGAATCGACAAGGCTGGCAGAAGGACAGAGTGGCCATTTGGAGATTATTGAATGACTGTTCTCACCGTTTACATCAGTGACAAACAAACACACACTTTAGTAACCTAAAGAAACAGCTATTCACACGCTGATTCGGTAAGAGAGAGTATCACTGTGCCTTGTTCAGCAACACAACATCCGAGCAGCATAAAAATAACTACTGTGTAAATATTAATAACAATGTTACTGTAAATGCTTTATTTTACAACAGCTCAGGATGTAGTGCATCCAAAATTTCATTTTATAATTAAGCAGTGGAGTACTCTGTAAATACAATCACACTCAATTGCATTACAAATATTAAAGCTGCATTTTATTCGTCATTATGTTTTTATTAGTGAGCAGCACATAAAAACCTGTGTTCAAATCTGTGTTCTTGCTTTACGCGGAATTATTTTGTTAACCATACAATACTGTTTATCGTTTTGAGCTGTTGGGTTGGATTTAATGGGGCATTAGGCTTCCGGTCACATCATGTCCATAAACAAAAAGAAGGTCTGGCTACTATATGATGTGTGTGTGAGAGAGGAGCTTGCTGCTGTGTTGAGTAGAATTTGAACTTTAGTCTGCTAGGTAGTGGTTTAACAAGGACAGTTCTAAACTGCAATCCTCGTTGACCTTTGAAGAATCCTCGAATTGTGGAAAGTCTGCAAAAAGGAGTGACCGAACCCAAGATCCAAGAGTCAAAACAAGATCCAAACCAGAGTGACAAATACGAGATATAGGATGTGTTCACACTTGTAGTTCAGTTGTCTTGGTTCTTTTTTCTATAGACAAATGAGAACATTATACATTTAGTCCTAGTTCACTTAGCATTCACAGTCATTTCTAAACACAGAACCTAAAGATACAAAACAAAAGGCATAAGGATACGGTCACAACCTGACTGGACAGTTGTTTAGTTTAAGACATAAAGGGATAGTTAACCCAAAAATGAAAATTCTGACATTAATTACTTACCCTCATGTCATTTCAAACCCGCAAGACCTTCGTTCATCTTTAGAGCACAAATGAAGATATTTCTGATGAAATCCGAGAGCTCTCTGACCCTGCCTAGATAGCGATGCAACTGAAATGTTGCCAGACCCAGAAACTTAGTAAGGACATCGGTAAAACAGTCTAATAATAATTTTACAGATGTATTTGCTATTACCAAACATTACCCCAACTAAGCAAGCCAAAAGCCAATAGTGGCAATGAGCCCAAACTCCATCTCTGATTGCAATATTAAATGAACCACACTAACAGAGCATTCTCACCAGTTTGTTTTAATCAAGCCAAACCTGCCAAATGTGAACACGTCCTCACCTGCTCACATTTTTCCTGTTATAGGTTACGTTTCGTTAGACATTCTTCTTACTGGAAGTGCGCTCTCATGTTGCTATTAATGGTAACCAAGGGGATTCTTCAAATCATCAGATTCAAGAGCAGTGGCAAAGCACTTAACGGCAAAGAACTACTCCACAAATAACATGCAATATTATTTTTCAATCACAGATGGTGATAGAAAGGCCAAAGATGCATTGCATTTTACACATTAAGAAATCCATTGTGTTTTTGTGAAGAGTCTTAATACACTCACACGAAATTAAGACGGCTCCTTATGAAAATTAAACATGGTTTTATTATAGTAAAAGTGTAGTAACCATGTTTAGTGTAGCAAAACCATAATTAATTTGTGTTTACCATGGTTTAACTATAATAAGTTTTTTTTTATTGTGTCTTATTTAAACCATGGTTAATTTTTAAAGGGTGCACTCATTATAGTTTTCTATAAACAAAAGTGTTTTAATTATATATGATGTGGGTCGCCCCCTGCTTGTATTTGTGCATTTGAGTTGCTTGGTCTGTGACACAAACACAGCCCAATTGCTAATAAAAAGTAGACCTGTTTTTCCCCTGCGATTTCCCCTCCGTTGCAGGTTCCCTCCATTTAAATCGCATTCTGGGGAGATCTCTTAACCTGCAGCAACAGTGTAAAAGTAGCCCAATTCTGCTGTAAATCCACAGACATGGCAGCACTGCAGTGGTGTTTCCCTACATGTCGGAGAGAATCATCACTCTCATTAGCTGCCTTCTCTGTAGATACTCTAGTAGCGTAGTGTTGTTTGCTGATATGAAGAATGACAATTAGACTAGAATTAAATTGTGTTTTACAAGCAGAGGTAATGGGAGAATCAATACCTGTATGGCCGAAGAAGCAAAAAACATCTGAATCCGGAAGACCGAGAGGGACAAAAACAAACATAAACATGGCTATGTCATATACGAGGTGGAAAGATTGTATGACTGAGAAAATCCCAAGTTGCTTCTCTGTTGGACAAGTAAGAGAATTAATTATTAATGGATACTTTTTGTATAGACCGCCTTCTAAAACTCACACGTTTGAGAATCGCTTCACTCCTTAATCATGGGGAAGAATTTAAAACAATTGCAATTTCTGTTTTATACTATAGTTTCTGTTAGTTGGTCTTTATTGGTACTGTGCAGTCACACACAAGCAGTGTTTCCATTACCCTTCAAATTGCGCTAATTGAAATTGCGAATTGAAAATACGCCCAATGGAAACACGTCAAGTCGGCAAAAACTCCCGTATATTGCAAAAAAGTTTTTGCGCTCACATGAGGTGGTTTTTCAGGCAATTCGGAAAAACGAATACTTCGCAAAACTGCAATGGAAACGGCTTTTCCGCATTTACAGGTCTCCTGGCGCACATAAGTGTCACATGCTTGTATAAGGGACTTTGCTTGCCATTAAAGCTTGGATAACCCCTTATTTACACTGCACGCTTCTGCGGCACATTACAGCTCTGACACGGCCACCAGCCACTCTAGTCAATGCTCATGTTTACACCAGCCATGCCGCAGCACATTTCAGAAGCGGCTCTCTTTGCTGCTTTGCTAAAGATACATGACTACGCCTCCTTCAATTAAAATGAATGGTTACGGTGGTGGCCTCAATATACGTAAACCTATGCTACCGAAAAAAAAATAAGTTTTTAGTTGCATAACATCGGTTATTGGAAACGCTGTCATTTCGCAAATAGATTTTTATTGACATTTATAAAATATCGCAAAAGTTTTGCGCACATATGTAATGGGAACCCGGCTAGAGTAGTGAACAAGTGTTGCACATCAGTACTTATATTGTGTATTTTAGCACAACTGAAACACAGACAGTGACCATCTAAGCATTGAGTACTGCATCTCTTCGTTTTATAACAATCAGTAACATTACCAGCCACCGTGCTTTATTTTCTGGTGGGTTACACTACAATGAGCAGCGTATCGCTGTAGCCTGTAGTTCACTTATGTTAAGCAGAGACACCGATTAGAGTTATTGAATATTAAAGAGCTGAGGGGTCACTCATCAGTAACTTCAGTCACCCGCTGTGCCACATTTTGCTCACGGTCTAGATTTCATCCTCACTAGCAGATGCTCCCCTATGCCCTCCGGTTTCAGAAACCGAGAGAGTGTGTATGAGATTGTCAAGGGGCCTGGGTGGAGATGGGTCATGCTAGTTTTAAATTAATGTTGTATATGCATTATTAAAGAGCAGCAAGCTGAGATATGAGAGCGCAGCATGCAGCCTCACTGCCAAAGCTGCCCAAACGCACAGATACAACGGCACTGCTGAAATCAATCAGGACCCGAACAACAACACACAACATGATCAATGACCTGTTCACCAATAATACGGTTACATGGGTTTAATAAATGCTGTAAGTATGAGCGAATCATAATTATAATTCCTGACTGTTGGACCAGAGCATTTTATATTAACAGAGATTGTGCTCTGATTAGTTCTACTTAAAAACCTAATGGAATGAAAATTAACCCTATCTATTTTTTTAATTACTGTTTCTTGTTGCACATGATTCAGCAATGCATCCTAAAAAAAAAAAGTCTGTTATCAAATATGAATGACTTTTTGTGGTATATAATATCCATCCAGTGTAGACACAATCACTAGTTTGGTCTCCAAAAACGTGCTATTCTCTTTTTACTTATGCACCATTTATTCAACTGTAGTGTATGGATTTTATAAGGTTATTCTTTCATTTATAATTAGAGTCTGATAGCACCTCCCTCCACTATGTAATTAAAGTTTGTGACATTTGAATGCATGAAGTGTGCAACATTCCAGACTTTGTTAATTAAGTGCATCATCCGGGTATTTAAAGAGGTTCTTTTTCGAACTGCACTACTTTCACTGTTTATACTACAAAATGCCATGCAATAGTGCACAAATTGGGATGCACCTACTGATTAAAATAGGTTCAATTAACCAATGTGCATGAATCCACACTTCAAAAATATAGCAGAATATCCGCAGACTTTTGGCATCCACTTTTCAGCACACTATGTAGTGGTGGAAATCTTTTGGAATCTCGATTTAGAATTGAAATTCTAATCGCTACATGCATAGATTTAATTACAAATTTGATTCTAAACTTGTAAAATATATATATATATATATTTTATATCACTAAAATGAAAATGAAAAATAAAAGCATGCAGCATCAAACTGTGAATGGTTTATGTGAGCGACAAGTTGAGAGACATTGAATCAAAGGAAGTGTTTATCAGCTGGTAAAAATGTGTAATGTGCAAAAATATAATACTGGTGCATTCTCAATGTTTAGAGATTTAGCCTCAGATACAGGATATGTTTGTTAGCTTTTACAAGCAGGTATTATTTCCTTGCAACCGCTTGTCAAACTCGCTTCTGGTGTTTAAAAGGTAACTGGACACATAAGAGGTGGCAAATTCGCAAAAAAAAAAAAAACGACAACAAACATTTCGAAAACTGATTTATGCTTTGGGGCTTTTTCTAATCTCACTAACTATATAGGATGGATACTATGTGCATTGGGATGCAGGATGAGTCATTCGGGATCGAATTAAGCAAGTTTAAAAGGTAACTGGACACATAAGAGGTGGCAAATTCGCAAAAAAAAAAAAAACGACAACAAACATTTCGAAAACTGATTTATGCTTTGGGGCTTTTTCTAATCTCACTAATAGGATGGATACTATGTGCATTGGGATGCAGGATGAGTCATTCGGGATCGAATTAAGCAACTGTATGAGTGAGTCTTTGAATCGTTCACCCATCTGATTTGTTCAAAAGCCTCGTTTCATTCAAGAACACTACAACTGTGTCGCTCAGAGACATGTTTATTCTGCTATGTCTTTATTGTCTTCATTATTTACTTTTTTGGAACAACATGAGGTTGAGTAGATGACAATTTTTTCCCGACTAAATCGTTTTTTTAAGCGGTTTATGGCAACATTTATCACAGATGTCATTTTAATGTTTTAAGCGCATAAAGATGATGTAATGGCATGCAACACTGAGAAATATTGTCTAAATAAACATGCCAAATTGAAAATCAAGCTTTGAGTTTTGCCAACAAACTCCAGGCTCTGAAAGTTGCTTATAATGTCAGAAGAAAAATGAAGCTGTAAAGTCGCCCAGCAGTGAGACTAATAGATGGGCAGCAGCACTGCTGAGGTCAGACGGCCGCTTTCTGACAGCGCCCGAGATGACCAAGATGAATCTGCTTCCCGCTTCCAACAACTAATGATAACATCAAACCCTGTACAGAGGGACAGGCGTGATTTACTGAAGACTAACACCACAGTAATATCTCCAATTCTTCCGGGAACTTCTGGACCGTACAGAGGAGGGGAGGAAACAGGCTTTGCCTCTAATTAGTTCCCCTCTCTCTCTCTCGTTCTCTCTTAGTTCAAGCTCATTTCCTCTCTCTCTGCTAACAGTATAATGCAAACACACCCTCAGAGATGAATTCATTTCAGGAGTAAAAACACCCCAGAACTTTCTTCCACAATGAAGATGTCCATCTTTGTACTGTAACTGTGAAGTTTTTTAGTGCCTGGTGATGTTTAAATCAAATCATGAATCACAAAAACAAAAAACCATTAAATATTACTGCATGAAAGCATGGATCCATCCTGCCTTACATCAGTGGTTCAGGCTGCTGCTGGTGGTGTTATGATGTGGAGGAAATGTTCTTGGCACACACCATTTAAAGCATCATATCAGCTTAGGTGCAGGGTTTGATCCAATAAATAAGTGCATCCTTTGTGCAAAGAAACACATAAACATTGTGCTAGAGATTGTTCTCCACTTGATGTTTACTCCCCTTTGAATGTGAACTGACAGAGACACTTGATCATGATAGATAGAACTTTTAATCTTAATAATGTATTAGTAAACATTGAAATTAACATTCATGTATTCATGTACAAGCATTGTGCATTGAACCTTTGTGCTGTTGTTTTTCTGTTGGCAATTTGACAGACAGTTTTCATACGCTATACATTTCGCCAACCCTGCTTTATGTAGATCCACCCACTTAAATATTTCTGGCCTGAAGTGCCATCAGTGAGTGAGGATATTCTGAGGATCAGGTGTTTGGAGGAAAGTGGTTCAAAATGAAGCATCGTCAAAATCTTCCTGTTTCAGTTGAGGCTCATCTGAGGCAGGCTGAAGCTTGTGATAGAGCAGGTTAATATGAGGTGCAGCAGCCCCTCAGACTAACATTAATCTAGTCAAGATGGGTAAACTGTGCCACTTTTTACATTCACATTGCAAACAAGGTTATAGTGAAATATGAAATATTGCTCCTTTGAGCCTGTGGAAGCTTGTTTTCCTTCCCTACATTTGTAAGAAAAAAACAATCATTTTCTTTGAATGGTGGGCTTGTGTTTGCAAGTGCTCACTCTCCTCCAGCTTTTCAATTCACCCGTCTAATAGTATGTCCTGCCTTTGGAGGCAAAGCGCACTGGTACTATTAGTAGAGCCACTGACATTTACCCTACAGCAGCCATTTTAAAGGGGTCATTTGATGGATCAGGAAACAGTCCTCCATAAAATGCGCTGCACACATCTGAATATTTGGGTTGAAGTGTTCTGGAACAGTGTTGTAAATACAACTTAACCACTGATTTCTAGTCGTGTCCTCTTTTGGAAGACCAAACAAAGTAGTTTCGCTTTCACAATGAAGCACACAGCGCCTTCACGATATGGCGACGGTGGCAACAATACTACAGCGAGAATAAAAGTTATGCCTTCTTTCTTTGTGTGAACATTTGGGTGGCGTTATGCAAATCTTCCCACATCGTGACGTAGATATGTGGGGGCGTGTTAGAACGAGGCGTTTTAGGTAGGTGTGGCTGACTCTTTTATAACTTTTATAAAGAATATCTCTTCGGATTTGAGACTTTAGCCTTTGAAACTTTACAGATCTTCTTTATGCACCAAGAGCTTGTAACACTCCAAAGAGAAAGGAACAATTGAAATCGCATCATATGACCCCTTTAAGAAAAAAAATGCTTCATTTAATAATTCATGCATGGCTAATATTCTTGACATAAAACACTTTTACCTGACATGTAGAAATATACTTTGACAAGCATAAACTGCTTTTAGTATAAAACATTTTATTTGAAGTTGTGTAAAATAACATGTACTGGAGTTGAAAGGGTTCAATTTTGATTTCATTTGGACTAAAAAGACTTTGAAATGACTATTTTAGGTTCCAATAATTTACTCCTTTATTTAAATTCACTGCTGTGTTGTAAATTGTAGTTTGCTTGGCCAGATTCTCATACTGCAAACATAATTTCTCTAAATTGTTTCATAGTGTGCTCAACTTCATTTAAGGATCTTGGACTATAACATACAGGTCTCACTGACTACTTGTATTTCATTTTCGGAGCTTGACTGTATGAGAAAGAGAAACATGAACAATCTAAGCAATATCTTCTTTTGTGTTCCAAAGAAAGGGGGAAAAAAAGGTTTGGAATAGGGCTGGGCGATATGGCAAAATATAAAATATCAATTCTTTTCAGAATGTTTGACCGATTCTTGATTTCGATTTTTTTTTAACTAGTCAACTTAAAAATGTAACCACAACATGATTCAAGGTCTTTATTATCCATCTAGTTAAAGAAAGTTCTATTTCAAGTTCACCACATATCATGACGTTGTCAACATGGTGTAAATGTAAAATCAATCACTTCGACGCAAAAAGCGTGTTCCGTGTGAATAGCACTAGCGATATAGCTATACGAAGAGTTCATTTGCAAAAACAGATAACTCAGTTTTTAACAATTTTCAAAAATGATGTTTTTTCATTGTGCATTCCAATTAATCTCAATCAAACTGCAGTTGGGTTATTTTGATTAGGTTAAAAAAAATAAAATACAGATAACTAACACAATAAAAACGATATCATAAAAAAAACGTGATTTTTGAAGAAAAAAAAACAAAAAAAAACTGAGTTACAGGTGTTGTGCCCATTTTCGACCCCTTGCCAAATTATTACCCCTCTCGTTGAAATCGCTATCTGATTGCCTAATCCTAACCCCTCCCCCACACCTAACCCTAAACCTACCAATACTAGGGGGGTAATAATCTGGCAGGGGTCAGAATTGGGCACAACACCGGTTTTTGCAAATAAACTCTTCATATGTTCTAAAGTTCTTCATAGAGCGCGTCACACGTGAGCGGTTCATCCCGTGCCTGGTCATCGGATCAACTGTTATCATTAGCATATTGTCAATGTATCTAATTGTAACGTTAGGTAATAGTTAGAAAATCGCAATTTCTTGATTTAAAAAAATTATAATGGAAAAACATTACATTTGAATTAAATGATAAAATAAAAAATAAAAAAATCATGGCAAAACATTACATTTGAATTAAACGATAAAATTGACACAAATTGGCCTAATTTGGAACGACATGGAAAAGCTTTAATATTTGGGTGAACTAGGCTTTTTCATTATAACTTAGATAAGACAATGCGATTAAAACAAAGGCTCACAAAAAGCAGTAGAATACACTCATTATAAAAACTTTATTTTGAATAAAACATATGGAACCTCATTACATGTAGTGTGTTGGGTCTTATCGATCTATCTCGGGTCAGAACAGCACAGCGTCGGTGACTTCACTAAAATCAACTTCAGAACAATGTTTCGCAGGTGTTACAGTAATGTTCAAATCTAACACTTCACTGAAGGTAGCACACCACAAATACACCATGTAGAAAAATCAAAGGACTGCTGGGAAATCAAGGGAAAAGCACAATGTAGTTACTCGCGTAGCAAGTGCAACTTTATGGAAAGACCATTGGGGTGATTTCCTTTGTTTTTGGAAACGGAGCGTGAAATCAATCAACAGTCAAACCAATGCACAAACCAATGAATGATTGATCATGTCTGAGGTAGCAAGGCAATCATGGCTTTCTCTAATTTTATATTTTTTTAAACATTTATTTAGAAAACTATACTAGACAAAGATAAATCATCTTGGGCCAAACGTCCTAAAAATCCACATTTCCTACATTTGTCTTTTTATAATATAATCTCTCTACATGACTTTGAGAAATACGGCATCTCTCAGCCACTCGTCTCTCCTGGAATGGATGCTTTATAGGCACAAAAGGGTGTTTTTGACGCATTCGAATATTGTGTAGTACATCATCTGTGCGTGCGCTCTAGAAATGCAGTGAGGGTTCGGATGTGCTGCTGCCAGAGGCACAAACTGTCGAAACAATGCTTTAAAGGGAGAGTTCACGGCAAACACTGTCAAAACAGGCGAAAACTTGAACAGAACAATGCTGGGGGCAACATGCGTTAACAGTTTAGCATTACAAGACCGATTCGTCTTCATATCCACTGATGTTTACGACGTTTTCCGACTAAACTAATAACCACGTCTGTAGAAAGACAACGTGCCGATTTGAACAGCAACTGATGTGAGCTGCGTGTGGTAGCAGTGTGGTTCCTTGGTGAACATAGAAATAAAAGCATACAGGTTACACGATAAACACTGAATAATCCTAAATAATCATCAGAGTATTAAAACAATGGGCAGATACACCTCACGTGTTGATCAAATGTACAGTTGCATAGTACAGACAGACGCAGTAGTAATAGCCATTGAATGAACTGTGTGGTCCTGTTCCAGAGTCTTTGGGTTCGAGGACAAACACCTCTGTCGAGGGAACAGCCGGGAATCTGCATCTCTGGAATGGGAATCTTCTTGTCATGTGGAGTTAGACACTGCTCTTCACGTCTGCGAGATTTCTTCTCTCCAAAGGGATGTTCTGCTGAAAACCTTCACATCACCTGGACACAAACATTCATATATTGTGTAAAGGCCAATTCACACCGCACAGACAAACACCAACAAACAAGTTGACTCAAGCTGGCTGTTGGATTTAGAATTTCATGAAAAATAACTGTCATGTTCACACTGCCCCAACAAACTTTGAGTCAAAGAGAGTCAGGTAACACCGTGTCTACACCGGACGCAACAGTTGTCACATCGCGCCGCATCCAGTGTACTGATTATAATCAATAGAACCTCATTGTATTTTGTCGCACCACGCCGCTCGCGTCCGGTGTAGATGGTTTAACATTGGGGGAAGTCTGACTGGGGAAGAAACGGATGATACTGTAGCCACAATCAAAATTTTACTGTTATTAATGTCTTTGCGTGTCATTCTTCGCCTGAAAGACGGCGAATAAAACGAAAGAGGCCGTTTACGACGTTTTCCGACTAAACTAATAACCACGTCTGTAGAAAGACAACGTGCCGATTTGAACAGCAACTGATGTGAGCTGCGTGTGGTAGCAGTGTGGTTCCTTGGTGAACATAGAAATAAAAGCATACAGGTTACACGATAAACACTGAATAATCCTAAATAATCATCAGAGTATTAAAACAATGGGCAGATACACCTCACGTGTTGATCAAATGTACAGTTGCATAGTACAGACAGACGCAGTAGTAATAGCCATTGAATGAACTGTGTGGTCCTGTTCCAGAGTCTTTGGGTTCGAGGACAAACACCTCTGTCGAGGGAACAGCCGGGAATCTGCATCTCTGGAATGGGAATCTTCTTGTCATGTGGAGTTAGACACTGCTCTTCACGTCTGCGAGATTTCTTCTCTCCAAAGGGATGTTCTGCTGAAAACCTTCACATCACCTGGACACAAACATTCATATATTGTGTAAAGGCCAATTCACACCGCACAGACAAACACCAACAAACAAGTTGACTCAAGCTGGCTGTTGGATTTAGAATTTCATGAAAAATAACTGTCATGTTCACACTGCCCCAACAAACTTTGAGTCAAAGAGAGTCAGGTAACACCGTGTCTACACCGGACGCAACAGTTGTCACATCGCGCCGCATCCAGTGTACTGATTATAATCAATAGAACCTCATTGTATTTTGTCGCACCACGCCGCTCGCGTCCGGTGTAGATGGTTTAACATTGGGGGAAGTCTGACTGGGGAAGAAACGGATGATACTGTAGCCACAATCAAAATTTTACTGTTATTAATGTCTTTGCGTGTCATTCTTCGCCTGAAAGACGGCGAATAAAACGAAAGAGGCCGTGGTTGAAGCTCTCTTTGAGTGAAATATGTGCATCGTCATGGCCACAACAGATTATGTCTGAGTTGATTCAGAGACATTCCACGACCCAACAAACACCGATTAAGCATGTTCAGTCGAGTGAAAACCAACTCTAACCAACGCCAACAAACGCCAACAGGGGTAACACACTGATCCAACAAACGCCGACAGACTAGTATGTTGGGCGTTTGTCGGTGCGGTGTGAATTGGCCTTAAGTGTCTATAATACATGAGCCAAGGACGAAAATCAACAAATCTACAAATCAAATGTAGGCTATCCACCTTATTCTTCCTGTAAAAATGGGTGTGGCCATTTGTAAATTTTATGGCTATAGTTGTGCTGCTTGATATTGCAAATTGGCGTGCCTTACCATATTACTTTAGTGCATTATCTTAATTATGAACACACTGGTTTGTAGTGCAAACAGTTTTACCGTTTACTGCACGTTGTAATTCTTCTCGCTATTTCACTATAGCAGCTAATGAACAGGAAGTCTTGCCCACAGACTCACTTCCGCGTTGAACAATAAGGTGGATAAACAAACTACACCATGATCTCATGACTTCAACATCACTAAGCTTTCGAAATCACTTTATTTAAAATGTAAAAGTTGGAAAGTTTGAGTTATAATTGTGTGCAAGAGTGAGAGTTTAAACACACCAAGGCTGTAAAAGCAGACTAGTCAACAGATGAGTTTATTTCTTTGGCGTGATGATGTTAAATGTCCCAGACAACCTCTATAGTCTCATTTAGCCACAATGTGAAAATATCTCGAGTTTGTTAACCATAGACCATATTTCAGGCCTTTAACCAAAAACCATTTAAAACCCATTGACATTGACTTTAAGATGATTGAAGCAGAATTCAAAAAAAGCTAATTGGTTTTTGGGTTTTACGACTCATTCCTGCAGCACTCCATGACATTACACAGTCACAATTTGGATTCCATTGGATTGCAAAACACATTAACAGTTAATTTTAATGTAGGCATAATTAAAATAATGCCTTGAGTAAGTAACTACTAATTCAGTGAGTGAATATTTTTTTATATTCAGATACGTCATGAGTTGTAGGCTGTTTTGTGAGTCTTAATGTAACAGCATTTCAGAACTGTTAAAGGAACCAAACTTAATGAAAACAATTTAGTTCCATTTTTTTTTTTTATAAAAACTTTCCTGAATGCACTCTTAAAAATAAAGATTCTTTATTGGCATCAGTGGCTCCATAAAGAACATTTAATATGCATGGAACCTTTCCATTGGACAAAAAGTTTTTTATAGCTGAACAAGGTTTTTAGATTATGAAATGTTCTTCACACCAAAATAAATAACGGTTCTTTTAAGAACCATTCACTCAAAGGTTCTTTAGGGAACCCACAATGGTTCTTCAATGGCAGTTTAGAATCTTTATTTTTAAGAGTGTAAGAACTGATTCAGTGCAGATGCTCCAAATTCATATAAATCATCAGAGAAATGTGACATATGGAGATGCCAATCTATCAGCTGTGATGGATCTTCTCATACAAGCTCATCACTAAGATGTTTACATCCAGCGATGGCTTGTAAAAACAAACACCAATTACAAATGTATTTCCCCGTAACCGAAACATGATTGATAATGTTTCTGTCTCAGCTGGTGCAAGCAAACTAATGGAGCAGAGAACAAAAATGGCCCATGCCTTCAGAGACTCTGTTGGGGATTGGATAAGAAAACAGGTGGGGATTGCTGGTCAAATGGTAAATAACGACTTTGTGGTGGTGTTAATGTGCATTCAACTCATAAATACGATCTATCTGACATGACTTGAACACACCATTAGCTCCAACCCTAATCAAACACACCTGAACAATCTAATCAAGGTCTTCAGGATTACTATGGTTACAGGCAGGTGAGTTTCTTCAGGGTTGGCGCTAAACTCTGCAGGACATTGGCACTCTTGAACCAACGCTGCCTATCCCTGCTTTAAAGGGATAGTTCACCCAAAAATGAAAATGACCTCATGATTTACTCATTCACACTCACAGTTTTGGCCGTTCATACGCACACCAATTGGGGGGAGTGAAAACGTGAACTTTTGAAAACATGTTTCAAAGTGCAAAAAGGGCATAATACAGCGTTTTTAATCATTTTCGCTGATTTGCGTGATATGAGTAGAGAATGAGTATATTAAAATATTCCTAAACAATATATCTGCCATTTTTCATCTGGCTAAGAATTTGGCCATAACTAAATATCTGAAGGCTGGAATACACTACATAAACTGAACAGATTTTAAAACACTAGGCATCATCCACTTCGTAAATGGTTACAGAGGAAAAACTTGGCATCATACACTAAACAACTTAGGTGCACCAGTCTTTCAAGCCATCCCAAACACAACAAACTCATAAAGAAACACGCCTTGTTGCATTTTTCTGCATAAATCTATCAACCCGAGTGCCTAAAATCTGCAGACCAGCTCTAATTTTGGCAGCTACACTCTAAAAAATGCTGGGTTAAATACAACCCAATTGCTAGGTTTGTCCCTATTTTACCCAGCACTGGGTTGTATTTAACCCAGCATTTTTTAGAGTGTAGTGTCTACTCCTCCTTACTGAAAAACGGGGCAAAGTCATGTAGTGCATTTCAGCTTTTAGTAGGCAGAATTGTGCTACCTAGCACCTATTAAAATGCCTTCTAGGTAGGCAGTTCACTAGCAAGTGTGATACCTGATGCAGCAGCTGGCGTAGTCGGTAGAGCTGTGATTCCAGCTGTTTGTTATGGTCCTCCAGTATCTGCATGCGGGCCTCCAGCCGTCCCTTGTGCTGTCGCAGGAGTTTAGCTTCAGCTAACAGGTCAGCTTCCTCAGGGGCCCCGCTAACAGCTGCGGCCCCCGCGCCGGGCTGACCATGCTGCTGGCGCAACTGTTCATACTCCCTCTGCAGGGTCCTGGCCACGGACAGACAGAGAGAATGTTTATATGCCATATACTTTTAACACCGGCATTTGGGCTTTTTGTTTATTGTGAGTTTGAGTTATGACTGTTGGATGCTGCGCCGGTTCTTTTATGTTCTGGCTTTTGAAAGGCAATGAAGAAAAGTGAACCCAAAGGGACCTGCAGCCAAATTCAGCCTATTGTTAGAAAGCTACAGAACAGCCCACTGCCAAACACACACTAAACAGATGCAAATCATAGCCAGACCAATTACGGTGAAGCTCTTGCACTGAATAATTGTAACCTTAACATTAATTAAATTAAAAGTAAAAGCATTATTTATTGAATGAATGGGAGAAACTGCAATGTACAATGTGGCAGCTCTAGTCCCGCCATCTAAACAAAACAGTTAATCGCCAATTGTTAAAGTCTGCTGTTAGAAGGTTTGGTTCCCATAAAATCAGTTAGTCTCCTGAGATTCATGCTTCATTCACAGCAAGATTAATATTTGGTGCAATAAACATTTTAATTTGAATGAACGGCTGTTTGAATGCATCTGTTTAGACTGACACAAACATTTGCATGAAATAAATAGAACAGATTTTTTAGAGAGGTATTGCACTGCAAAGAACACGGAATTTTCATTCAGCCTTTCTGCCATGTTTTACACTTTGCACATGTACATTTGCTATAGGTTTAGTGCTATTTTCGTGTAAAAAAAAAACAATATTTATGGGACAGTGCCTCTTAGATCGCATTGCTGATTTGAAATGTGTTACTTAGATGTGAGTTTGGCCAGCACCTTCTTGAGATTTCAGTGTTTCCTCATTCAAGTAGATAGTTGTTGTTCTCACTTAACTGAAATAGTTGCCTAGAAGCTTTGCAAATATGGATGCGGAGTGACCATAGTGACTTTCCTTGAACAGGACTTCAGATTGACCAGCTTAAAGATCACAGCTAGACTTCATAGACAATTCTCCACTTGCTCATTTGTTTTTCTTAAAACGGTGACTTGCAACTTCTAATTAAAAAATAAAAACAAGAGGATTTGTCAAATGAAGATGTTTTACATGAAGATCCACAGACTTTCCACAAAAACCAACGCAAGAAAAAACCCAAAAACAAGGTACAACAAATCATTTGGGTTGTTAGTCGTAAAGCTGTGATTGTCTTTTCTATTGTTATGTGAATCTGAGTGAAATTTTGTTTGGATCAGTGGATCATTGCTGTTTGCCAATTGCTGTGATCTGATGTGAATGACGGGTTGCTGGAGGGGAGGGATTATTGTGCACAGATAAAATGTTTATAATACACACTGCAATATTCCATTAAACAGTGACTTTGAAGTGGACATGAACGATTCATAGCCTACCGCTGCTCCTCCTCCAGTCGCGCTATGATTCGCTCCAGCTCTCCTCGCTCCTCCCTCTCCACAGCCTGCAGGATCTGGGCGGGGCTCTGGATCAGGTAGGAGGGGCTGTGAGTGTTATGGGCGGGGCTCCTGCTGACGTGGGTGGGGGTTTGGGGCTGGCTGAAGGATGAGCCCTCCCCTCCCAAAGTCTGACAGTACTGCAGAATTAAAGCATGTTCCTCGTCCCTACAGAACAAGAGAGAGAACAGGTTAGAAAAATTGGATTTCTACATTTTGCGGCGTAATTGCGCAAAACCTGCCACTACGTAAACCTGAGTTTCTATGACATTCTGGTCTCTAGATACATGATTTTTTTCTTCCCGCTTTATCCACCAGGTGTGCATTTCCCAAAAACATCGTAAGCATCGTAAGCAAAAACATTGAAACCAATGGAGCTACGATAAACTTAGGCTTACGATGCTTTTGGGAAACGCAGCCCAGGACAATACTAATACTAATGTTATAGCTACATGACAAGAGACGGCGTTGTCGTCAGATTACCTCAGGTCTCATTCAACGGTGAGAAAACATTACAGTATAAAGCGTATAATGTTACAATAATTACACTTTTCATTCTCGCTCGGTCTGCAATAGAATAATGGACCGCGCTGATCATGTCTGCGCGAACAGGGTGCATAAAGGTATGTAAATACATACATTGACAGGCAGGTAGGACCGAGGGATATGATTGGACAAACATTTAATGATCCTACGCCTTCCACAGACGATAAAAATACACATTTAAACCACTTAGTGATTGCGATCAGAATGTGAAGAGACTTTTAATGTTTTTAAACCAAATCACCTACACTGCTTAATGTGTTAAAAAATTATATGAGTTGTTTTTTTAATGAAATAATACTCTTAATATAAAACTAAAACCACCAGTAGGTGGCAGCAAGTCACTGTCTTAATGAGTGAATCATTCAGTCATTCTTTTAACTGATTTGTTCAAAAGGTTGATTCATTTAGAAACAAAGCAACTGACTCATGTCTTTATACGTGAGTCATTGAATCATTGACTCACTCGATTTGTTAGAAACTGCGGATTTATTTAGCAACGAAACATCGCAAAACGAAAAAAAATAAACGAATTGAGAAAAACAGACAATATTGAGTCACGATATTAACGTCTTGTTAAATGAGCTATTTATTTAAATCAACATTTTGGGGTGCGTTATACGAGTTCATTTTAATGTGTTAATTTTTCCATAAATAAACGCACCAAATGAATGTGTTAAATCAACAGCATAGCAATAGAACATCTCTCCTCAACAAAATGAGGTGTTATTCACATCTGCAGTGTGAACGCTACAGGTTATGCTCCGAAGTTTAATACTTTGAGTTAGGAATTTGAACAAACCCCAAATTCAGAGCATGAGCAATAGTCACAGCAGGGCTTGCGGATCTGCTGCCGTCACAGCATGTAAACCGTAACAGACAGACGCATAATTAAGATGTTCTTTTACGCCGCAGCGGGATCCAAACGCTGAGATTTGAAAAGCCGACAGGTGATAGTGAGTCTGACTGTGAAAATAGGAGAGAAGGTTTTAGACGTGTGCTGTCCAAACAGCTGTGCGCACAATGAGTCTCAGGTGTATGTTCACATGCTCTCCGGAATCTGAATGCAGCACTCCAGACACTCTGGGACAAAACAAACACAAGTGCACTTGTATTTCCGGAAGAAAACGGAGCGCTTGCAAGGCAGCAGAAGAGTGTTAAAGCTTCAGCTGAGAGGATACAGTGACACAGGGGTCTAAAACACACTGGACACAAGCCACACGTCAAAATGTTTGAATTATATAACATTACATGGAAATATTAAAATGTCATCTGCTATCAAATGTTACAAAGGATTTGCTCAGAATTAGATTCATGACTTGGTACTTATGCTTTTAACAAGGTGATTTTAGTGACTTTAGATATCAATCTATATCTATATGAAGCCTTCTCATGTGTCCCGGCAAAGTAACCACTGGTGTAGTTCATCACATCAGCTATGAAAACATATAAATACATTTATGTGTCTTCATAAAAAAAAAAAAATCATATTTAAAAACAAAACAAAAAAAACATTGCTTTGATATTTTTAAGTAAAAATTACATTCAGACATTTCTAAGTGTGGCTGTCTAAATATGCTACAGTGACACTATATAAATTAATATTGTTTAATAAATAACATGAAAACTATCATGAAATGACTTGGTTATTTTGCTTTAAAAAAAGATCCTAAAAATGATCCTTTTTAATCTTAATGATACCTAATTCTTTTTTTTTCTTCTTATTGATTCAACTAAGTGCATGTTAGGGTACAATTTGTTGAAAACATTAGTTAAGTACAGAATGTACCTTATGCTACGTTTATTTTAAAACAATAAAAATTAAAAGTAAAATAAAAAAGGCAAATAAATAAACTTACAATTGAAAAAAAAAATCTTAATTTTTTTATGCAAAATAAACATTTCTTAATTTAGTGTATTTAAGATATAAATATTGTTTAATAAATGGATGGATGGATAGATAGCTGATAGATAGATAGATAGATGGATCGATAGATGGATGATGATAGATAGATGATAGATAGATAGATAAATAGATAAATAGATAGATAGATGGATCGATAGATGGATGATGATAGATAGATGATAGATAGATAGATAGAGACAGATCAATAGATGATAGATAGATAGATCGATAGATAGATAGATAGATAAATAGATAGATAGATAGATGATAGATAGATGATAAATAGATGATAGATAGATAGATGATAGATAGATGATAAATAGATGATAGATAGATAGATAGATAGACAGATCGATAGATGATGATAGATAGACAGATAGATAGATATGTCGTTTTAACGAGAAAAGATGTCGTTATTACGAGAAAAGATGTCGTTATTATGAGAAAATATGTCGTTATTACGAGAAAAGATGTCGTTATTATGAGAAAATATGTCGTTATTACGAGAAAAGATGTCGTTATAACGAGAAAATATGTCGTTTTAACGAGAAAAGATGTCGTTATTACGAGAAAAGATGTCGTTATTATGAGAAAATATGTCGTTATTACGAGAAAAGATGTCGTTATTACGAGAAAAGATGTAGTTTTAACGAGAAAAGATGTTGTTTTAACGAGAAAATATGTCGTTTTAACGAGAAAAGATGTCGTTATTACGAGAAAAGATGTCGTTTTAATGAGAAAAGATGTCGTTTTAATGAGAAAACATCTCGTTATTACGAGAAAAGATGTCGTTAAAACGAGAAAACATCTCGTTATTACGAGAAAAGATGTCGTTAAAACGAGAAAACATCTCGTTATTACGAGAAAAGATGTCGTTAAAACGACATAATTGAGTGGAAAAAATAATATGTGTGCGGCAGCAATGCGTCACCGTATTAATGTGACCTATTTCTTTGGTATTTCCCCATGCGTGAATGTACGGATGACCTTGTTCAGAGTAAACATTAGACAGCATATGGCGGTAGTAAAGGAGAAAGAGTTTCAGTGTTTGATCTCTAGTGTAGCATCAGTGCAGATTTGAGACACGGACCTCCCTCTGAGGAGGAAGGCCAGGCAACGGCTTATTAGCTCTGTAATTATCATACGCTTGTTCTGTGAAGGACACCCGCTGAGCTCAGCATAAAACAAGCTCTGAAGACTTTAATGATGTGCGCATGATGTGCCAAACTCTTAAAGGGACATATCCTGCACTTCTGAAGCATTTCAAGTGCGTTAGTTTTCCACCTCCCACTGACTCTCAGAATTAAACCAGCTGCCTAAATGTCACCGTACCTTTAAGACTTCTCTATGTATATGCAAATCAGGGTGGCTGAGCTCCTGAATAGCTGATAGGTGGGCGGGCACATGTTTATGAGTTCACTAATGTGATTTCATAAATATGACGATTTAATTTATGGGGAGGAGCTCCGAGTTCTGAATTTTAGCATATATCTACATAACAGATATTTCAAATCATGTGATTATTTCAAAAGAGCAAGAACTTCCAAGATAGGAATTAGTAATAGTGATACTGTCCTCATTAAACACCATTAATTAATATTCTCATGAACTCATTCTTCACAGATGATGGAACTGACTGCTACTACATAACAGGCCGTTTGAAGACAGAATGTTAAGAATGTTAATATTTCACATTAATTTAAATATTTAATATCTCAACAGTCATTTAAATATTTATTATTTAAGTTTAGAGTATGATGAATTTAGACTTGAGGTCGGTGATGTTACATTAACATTACATTAAAAATAAAATTCATACATACCAATGTATTAATACCCATCTTCTAAGAAGAACATGATTTTAGTTTCTGAATTAAATAATTCAATTGGATTAAATTGGAGTGCATAATGTAAAAAACAGACGCTGATAATGTCCTGGTATCATAATGACGACGCAAGATGAAATTCTTAAAAACAGATTGAGTAGCTTAGCAAAATCTTTTATTATTATTTCTTAAATTATTGTTTTATTTTTTGTATTATTGAAAATAAGCAGTGACACTTGTTGTAATATATGAAAAATATTTGGCCTTTCTCCTAAAATATCAGATAATTTGGACGTTTGATGAAAAGACAGGGTTAGTTCAGGTTGTAAATGTAATATGGACCAAATTATTAATATTTAAGAATTAATCATTCGTAATATTTGTGTATAAAATATCTTCAGATTAGTGCTGTCAAATGATTAATCGCGATTAATCGCATCCAAAATAAAAGTTTTTGTTTACATAATACAGTATATATGTGTATACAGTGTATATTTATTATGTCTATATAAATACAAATGCATGCATGTATATTTAAGATAAATATGTTATGTTAATATATTAAATATATTTATAATATAATATATATAATATAAACTATAAGAATATAAATGTATATATACATGTAAATATTTTCAAAATATATACTGTATGTGTGTATTTATATATACATAATACATATACCCAGTACACATACTATATTATGCAAACAAAAACTTTTATTTTGGATACGATTAATCGTGTTTAATCGTTTGACAGCACTAAAGATATTTAAAAACCTTTTAAAGTAAGGATCGACTTTGTTAGGAAAATGTTATCACATGGTTACACCACATGACATTTTTAGAGTCATTAAATGACTTCAGAGTAAATGTAATATGGACCAAATTATTAATATTTAAGAATTAATCATTCGTAATATTTGTGTATAAAATATCTTCAGATTAGTGCTGTCAAATGATTAATCGCGATTAATCGCATCCAAAATAAAAGTTTTTGTTTACATAATACAGTATATATGTGTATACAGTGTATATTTATTATGTCTATATAAATACAAATGCATGCATGTATATTTAAGATAAATATGTTATGTTAATATATTAAATATATTTATAATATAATATATATAATATAAACTATAAGAATATAAATGTATATATACATGTAAATATTTTCAAAATATATACTGTATGTGTGTATTTATATATACATAATACATATACCCAGTACACATACTATATTATGCAAACAAAAACTTTTATTTTGGATACGATTAATCGCGATTAATCATTTGACAGCACTAAAGATATTTAAAAACCTTTTAAAGTAAGGATCGACTTTGTTAGGAAAATGTTATCACATGGTTACACCACATGACATTTTTAGAGTCATTAAATGTTGACTTCAGAAAAAAATTAAAACCACATGAAGCCAACATGAATGCAAATATTATTTTACATAAATACACTTTAATGCACTCTGTACACATATGTAATAAAATATTTGGTCACACTTTATTTTAAAGGGATAGTTCACCCAAAAATGAAAATTCTGTCATTAATTTCTCGTAGCTTCGTAAAATTACGGTTGAACCCGATGTCACATGGACTATTTTACAGATCTCCTTGCTACGTTTCTGGACCTTGATCGTGTAAGGACACTTGCTGTCTATGGAGGATCAGAAAGCTCTCAGATTCCATCAAAAAATATCTTAATTTGTGTTCCAAAGATGAACGAAGGTCTTACGGGTTTGGAACAACACGAGGGTGAGTAATTAATGACAGAATTTTAATTTTTGGGTGAACTATCCCTTTAAAATAAAGTGTGACCAAATATTTTATTACACATGAATGTGTACAGAGTGCATTAAAGTGTATTCATGTAAAATATTATTTGCATTAAAACCATTACAAACCATTAACTATGACTTTGCCTCAATAAACCCATATTTTGCTGCTTATTAATAGTTAGTAAGGTAGTTGTTAAGATTTGGTATTAGGATTGGGTACGTAGACTATGCTAAGAATGTGCTAATAAACAGCCAATATGTTAATAATAGGCATGCTAATAAGCAACTAGTTCAGCGTGAGAATTGGTCCCTATACTGAAGTGTTACCAAATATTAAAATTTATCTTATAATTCCATAAACATATTGGGTCATCATACTTGAAATCCCCAATCTGCATTACTCAAATGAACAGATTTTGGCAAATGAAGTGAAGTGAACTGCTCAGTGTGTAGACAGCAGTGAATTATAATGCAGCGCCAGAGAAAAGTTCAGTCTGAAATACAACAGATTCAACTGTCCAGACGGACCCAAGAGGAGAACGCTCTCCTCCGAAAGCTCAAAACAGGAACTCAGGTTTGAAGCAAGCGAAGAAACCTTGTATTTGTACTATTATGCTGGAACGAGGAGAGACAGATCTGGAAAGAGTTCAATCAGAGCGCTGAAGAACAAGACGCTGACAGAAAACCACATCACTGCCTACATTTCCCACAGGACCCGGGAGAGAGCGGCAAGAGAGGCACAAATTGGAGACAAAGCGATCGCACGCTCCTCTTCTCGCAGTGCAGATGAGATTTCACATCAGGCAGCTGCTGTATTTGGCCCCGGGGCTGAGACGAGAGGAGAGGAGAGGGGTAAAGGAGACGTCCCGCTTGTGTCTGTGATTCTGCATGGGCTGCATTGATCAGCAGCTCTCCTCCGAAAGCTCAAAACAGGAACTCAGGTTTGAAGCAAGCGAAGAAACCTTGTATTTGTACTATTATGCTGGAACGAGGAGAGACAGATCTGGAAAGAGTTCAATCAGAGCGCTGAAGAACAAGACGCTGACAGAAAACCACATCACTGCCTACATTTCCCACAGGACCCGGGAGAGAGCGGCAAGAGAGGCACAAATTGGAGACAAAGCGATCGCACGCTCCTCTTCTCTCAGTGCAGATGAGATTTCACATCAGGCAGCTGCTGTATTTGGCCCCGGGGCTGAGACGAGAGGAGAGGAGAGGGGTAAAGGAGACATCCCGCTTGTGTCTGTGATTCTGCATGGGCTGCATTGATCAGCAGGAGTGTAAACAGAGTTCATAAGCTCTAAACCCCAGAGCCGGCAGGAACGGGAAATGAGAAAGCTAACATGAGCGTGCATGCATACAAACAAAGCAAAGACCATACTGAATGAGGAAGAAAACTCAGAGCTGTGGCTGAGTGGTTAGTCCATGCAACCCAGACACATTGAGCTGTGGTGCTTGTGTGAGAAATGCAGGTTCAAATCGAACATTTGTACCAATTCTGGTTGTATTTGGCACACGTCAGTGGTGATCATGCAGGAAATGCAGGTTCGAATATGGCATTCGACGTGTCCCAGTCAAGTCCCATCTATCCTGAGGTTCTACTATACTTTTGGACAAAACAAATCAAACTTTCTTCCCCAAAAAGCCATGAGCAGTTAGCATACATGTGCTAAATGTGTTGAACCTTGGTGCTTATGTGGGAGATGAAGGTTCAAATCTGGCTAGCAACGTTCTCCAATCATGTCCCGTTGACCTGTAACTTTTTGTCTCCTTATTTTACAACTCAAACTGCAAACTGGGATGGTCTCCATTCACGTGAGACCGGTGTGCGACAAATTCTGAATAGATTTCTGGGAATCCTGCAAAACGTAAATATTTAAAAATAAAAAGTTACTTCGTACTATTTTTTTTTTATGTTTTAAGATACAGAATGTAATAAATGGTTTTCAGTCACAGAGTTAGATATATAAATGTTTTCCAGTTGTGGGAAGTCGTGGTTTAATGGTTAGAGAGTCGGACTCATAACCCAAAGGTTGTGGGTTCGAGTCTCGTACCGGCAGGGATTGTAGGTGGGGGGGAGTGAATGTACAGCGCTCTCTCCCACCTTCAATACCACGACTGAGGTGCCCTTGAGCAAGGCACCGAACCCCCAACTGCTCCCCGGGCGCCGCAGCAAAAAATGGCTGCCCACTGCTCCGGGTGTGTGTGTGTTCACTGCTGTGTGTGTGTGCACTTTGGATGGGATAAATGCAGAGCACTAATTCCGAGTATGGGTCACCATACTTGGCCACATGTCACCTCACTTGTATGCGGTTGTAATTATTGCATTTTAAAGTGGTCCATTTAAAGGTTTAGCGGCATAACATGGAAATTATTATTGCCAAGGACTTGTGCATCTCTAGCAGACAGTGCTGTTATTGTGTTGTACTATTTGAATTAATTGAAATAAAGCTGAAATAAAATAAAATAATCTAATATTTGATTTAACATTTACTTAAAAAAAAAAAAATAGAACTTTAAAAATGTTGACTTGGCAATGAATAAAATAAGTTAAAATAAAATAAACTAAAATGAAATATTTGATGTCTCAAAAAACTAGATACTTAAAAAACTAGAACTTTAAAAATGATGCTTTGGCATGCACGAGCAAATATATGATGCTGAAGAGTGCGCTAATGCATTAGGTACAGAGATAAACAAGGTGTTAGCGGGACAGCAGGAGGAATGGAATTAGTTCCATCTACTTAGAGCGAGCCGAAGAGAGACACAGAAAGAGAGACAGCAGAAGTAATTAGATTTATGAGGGATGTTAATGAGATTAGTTTAACCCCACTTTACAAATCCTCAGCAATCAGAAACACAGCACCACAGTCACAAATGCTTCACATTGTTTCTGTCCTGGTAAAACTGACCATCATCTGACAATCTTCATTAACGTCAGCGCTGCCATACTGATGCAACAGTGTGCAACCACACACACACACACCCCCACACTCCACGGTAAACGCTCTGCGACACGCCAAATCTCCAGGTAGTGTTTGAGGAAGAACAGGACCTTTGCTCAGAACATCCCTCATCGGCTTTGAACAATAATCGCTCTCATTAAATGACCGTGTGTGTGAGTGTGTGTGTGTGTGTGGGTTTACTTGGCTACACGCTGGGTTCAAAAACTAAATCTGACAAAATGTTTCTTAGGGAGTAAATCTCGAGAGTAAAATTAATGCATGCATATGATATATCGGTAGAGATTTTTTAAAATGTACTTGTATTATGTACTTGTATTATAGTAAATGTTTTAGCCGGGAAAAATAAATAAATAAATGATGTTACCAAAATTTAGATTTAATTCTAACACACAAGTTTAATCTTTAAATACTTTAAAAACACAAATAATTTAATGTAATTATACCTTTTTCATTCTGTACATTATAATGTTATGATGCCTAAAGGTATGAATTTGTAAGATTGAAAAAATATATATATTTTTTTAGTTATTTTTTTTGCTTACTAACTATACATTTTATTTTATTGATCATTTATTGGTTTAACAGCATAACGTGAAAATAATTATGACAGAAAACTTCAACGTCATCTCCAGCAGACAGAGCTGTTATTGTGTTGTACTAATAAAATAGTTTTCATTAACTGAAATAAAATTAAATATAAATATAGAATAAGTTTAAAGTTAAAATACTAAAATACTAAAATGACTAAAACTAACACTGAAATAAAAATAAAGATAAATATAAATATTGAAAGAAAATTTATAAAAATGACAAAAGCGCATAAATGAAATGACTAAAACCAAAACTAAAATGAAATACTGAAATATAAAATCTAATTCATAATATTAAAAAATAGTAATAATGTAGTATATAAATAATGCTGAATTAACACTGATTCCTAGTAAAATGATTCATAGAAATATAAGTTTTTAGCTTTTTTTAATCTGTAGTTATAATTATTTAATATATAAAAGCACTAAGTCTATAACATGACCAAATGTGTGTAATTGTTTGCTTTGTGAGACGCTGTGCTCTTTAGCTGTGCTTCATAGAAGCTGACTGTGTGTCTGTGTCTATCTGTGTGCGTGTCTGTCTGTGTGTGTGTATATTAAAAAATAGTAATAATGTAGTATATAAATAATGCTGAATTAACACTGATTCCTAGTAAAATGATTCATAGAAATATAAGTTTTTAGCTTTTTTTAATCTGTAGTTATAATTATTTAATATATAAAAGCACTAAGTCTATAACATGACCAAATGTGTGTAATTGTTTGCTTTGTGAGACTCTGTGCTCTTTAGCTGTGCTTCATAGAAGCTGACTGTGTGTCTGTGTCTATCTGTGTGCGTGTCTGTCTGTCTGTGTGTGTGTGTGTGTGCGTGTGTGTGTGTGTCTGTCTGTGTGTGTCTGTGTC
>NW_015505543.1:53893-80812 GCF_001515645.1 Sinocyclocheilus grahami
TGTGTGTGTGTGTGTGTGTGTGTGTGTGTGTGTGTGTGTGGTCATTCACTCTGGTTCAAAGCAGCATCCTAGTCATACTGCTGGTAATAAGCTTGTATTCCAGCAGTCTTATGAAGAGATGGCAGCATGAACCCGTGCATAGATACAGTACATGACACTGAATTACTGTGTGTATGTGTGTGTGTGTTTGTATCTGCTACTGGAGCTTCATTTCTTTGATAAAGATCCGCAGCGCGTCTGATTCCTCTCATTGCTGCCCTCCGTCCATCTCTTTCTATTCATTCCTTTTATTTCTTTTATCAGCAGAGAAATGAAACTTCAGAGTTTGTGTCCCTCACTGCTCCAAACCTTAAAGGGCTCAGATGATGGAAAACAATACTTTTTATTGTACCTTTTCTGAAACAGAGCTCAAGACATACTCAAATACTTACTCATTCTCAGAACTTCCCCACGGTCCACCAAGATCATGTGTTAAAACTAAAGGCTTGTTCACACCGGGACGAATATCACGCGCGATTATCGCCGACGTTTAACGCTTCATGACTAAACAAAGGGCGCCAATGTGAGTGTGCACACGACGCACAAATCGAGAGGCATAAAAGCAGAATTTTTTTAAAACACCTCGGCCTCGTTTTTTTGGTTTGACGCACTGCGTTAAAAACTGGCCAACCAATGAGATCGGCGCTTTTGTTCATGTGCCTGGAGCTGCTGAAGTTACAGTAAAACACAACTTGGTGGCGCTCAAGCACAAAACGGTCTTGCCAAGCACACACTGATACCTAACGACAAAGAGGAAGTAAGTAGACCAAGAAGACGCATCGAGGCCAGATGAATGTAGAGCTGCTGGTCTCATTGGTGTCTGAACATAAAGGGCTTTATGACAAACGTGACAGCGACTACAAAAATCTCGATAAGAGGGAGTTGTTATGGAGAGGAATTGCAGATCAAATAGGATTCGATGTGTTGGTATTTCTGTTTTTCATTAAGCGCCATCTAATGTCAGGGAGTGAATTTGCAAGTTCACTCGGCTCATCGCCAGCGAAAATCGCTTGGGTATGAACACAAAAACACGTCGAAAAACGTCCTGGTGTGTACGAGGCTTAAACTGCAAAAATGGCTCATTCAGAAATCACAATCTTTTAATAAGCAACACATTTTTGAAATCATGGTTTTTTTTTTTATAAAAAAACCACCCTCTTTAACCACACATTGTCTGAGTGAGTGATAGTTCACCTATAGTCTCACATTCTTGAGACTTTTTGACAGATTTATCATTGTCTATGTATTATTGTATCTGGTGTTTTTATCTCATCACATTTGATGTAGACTACAAACTCGGATAGATTTAGAAACAGCAATCAATTGCAATAGAGGTCATTTACATATAAAAGTCTGGTCGTCAGACTTTATTTAAGGACCAATTCTCACTATTAACTAACTATTGAATACGAATTTTGCCTCAATAAACTCCGTTTTTGCTGCTTATTAATAGTAAGGTAGTTGTTGAATTTAGGTATGAGGTAGGATTAAGGGACCTAAAATATGGTCATGCAGAAAAAGGCATTAATATGTACTAATAAACAGCCAATATGCATGCTAATCAGCAACTAAAGTGTTACCAAAAGTCTTAAAGGTAGGTACAGTAGCAAATTCAAAGGCCATGAGAGAAGAAACTAAGAAGCTGTTTTAATGCAATAAACCTTGACGAATCATGCGTTGGATAATGTTTTTAGTGTAAACATATCCTCCGGCTGCTCTCTCTCAGTTCAAGAGTTTGAATAGGAGTCCATTTCATACTCATCTTTCCCTAATACACTCCATCTCTCTACATCGCTTTGTCTTTGTTTGACTCTCTCTCGGGCAGCACTGAGACCTGAACGATCTGATTCAGACTCCACCAGCAGCAAAGCAAATAAGAAACATGGCAGCATTTATATGGTCAGTCAGACTGAAGGAGACAGTTGCTGAATTTACACAATTCAAACCCTAGCAACCACTTGGAATACCTTAGCAACCACATATCGCCAGCTTAAGCAGTTACCCGGTATGTGCTTGCAACTGTTGTCTACCAATTTATCTAACTTTTACCTTCAAACTTCAAGCTCTTAAATCATTTTCAACATTCAGTAAAGGTTTTGTCAATTTACCGATCAAAATTTTTAGTGTTGAACTTACATTTGCCATTTAGTTTTTTAAATTTGTTTATTTTAAATTAATAACCCAGTCAGAATTAATTTAAATGTATAATAGATTATCTGAATAAAATTAAATACAATAAATCAAAATATTTACAAGTAAATTTGACTTTTTTTTAAAAGTTATTTAATAGTTATTTTAATAACTTTTATTTTTGGATGCGATTAATCGCGATTAATCACTTCCAAAAACAAATGTCTACCAATTTATCTAACTTTTACCTTCAAACTTCAAGCTCTTAAATCATTTTCAACATTCAGTAAAGGTTTTGTCAATTTACCGATCAAAATTTTTAGTGTTGAACTTACATTTGCCATTTAGTTTTTTAAATTTGTTTATTTTAAATTAATAACCCAGTCAGAATTAATTTAAATGTATAATAGATTATCTGAATAAAATTAAATACAATAAATTAAAATATTTACAAGTAAATTTGACTTTTTTTAAAAAGTTATTTAATAGTTATTTTAATAACTTTTATTTTTGGATGCGATTAATCATTTGACAGCACTAATTTTGACAGATTAATTCTTATTCTTCTCCGAACATCCTAACTTTGAAGGTGCTCAAAACATTATTACAATGATACGGCTTTGTTCACACATACTGTAAAATAAAAACAAAACTTTCCCCAATGTCTTAAAGGATTTAATAACTTTTATTTTTGGATGCGATTAATCGCGATTAATCATTTGACAGCACTAATTTTGACAGATTAATTCTTATTCTTCTCCGAACATCCTAACTTTGAAGGTGCTCAAAACATTATTACAATGATACGGCTTTGTTCACACATACTGTAAAATAAAAACCAATGTCTTAAAGGGATAGTTCACCCAAAAACTAAAATTCTGTCATCACTTACTCACCCTCAAGTTCTCTGTTGAGCACAAAAGATGATTTTGGAAGAATGTTCGTAACAATTGTTGGTAGGAATTGGCTTCCATATTATTGAAGAAATACCATGGAAGTCAATGGCTACAGTCAACTGTTTGGTTACCAATATTCTTCAAAATATCTTGTTTTGTGTAAATGATGACACAAATTAAATGTTTTGGGTGAACTATCCCTTTAAGCTAATTCACCAGAATTTCACCAATGTATTCAGCTCAAGAATGGTCTCTAAATGGAAAAAAACCCCTACATTTCCAGTAAAGAGTTTAGAGACTCACATGCTTCCGGTGGCCGAGCTGCTGTCGGTGGGCAGAGAGCCATTGGAGCGCTCCATCTGTGCCAACCTGAACGGACAGAGACCCAGATCAATTTAACAATATCACACTGTTTATTAGCATTAAAATAATGCAGCATATGGATTTGTGGACCTCTGAGGCTCTACTATGACCGAGCATGTTTAGTCATGTGTTGGGTGATGAATGAGAATATAAAACTATAAAAATGCCAATTCAAAGTATGAGTTCTGGTCTGGCCATGCGGGTTGGACACCACCAATCGAAGCTCAATACTGAATAACTCCGCATCGTAGGTAGTGCTAGTGTAAGGAGCTTTACTTTCACACACATGCCAACCTGAACGGACAGAGACCCAGATCAATTTAACAATATCACACTGTTTATTAGCATTAAAATAATGCAGCATATGGATTTGTGGACCTCTGAGGCTCTACTATGACCGAGCATGTTTAGTCATGTGTTGGGTGATGAATGAGAATATAAAACTATAAAAATGCCAATTCAAAGTATGAGTTCTGGTCTGGCCATGCGGGTTGGACACCACCAATCGAAGCTCAATACTGAATAACTCTGCATCGTAGGTAGTGCTAGTGTAAGGAGCTTTACTTTCACACACACACACACACACTCAGGACTGAAGACTCGTCCCAATGGATTACCGTCTCATAGAGTTCCTATAATGGGATTGAGGCTTCAGTCGTAGTCTATATTCACAATCCTATAATAACTGCCTGTGTGTGTGTGATAGTGACATTGAGAGAAACTAGCTGACGATGAAAATCCATTTTCGAGTATTTACGGGTAGAAGGTCAGCGCTGGAGGCAGTTGGTGCATTTGTGCATGCATAGTAAGTTTTTTTTTTCTTTGAGCAAGTGTAAATCGAATTGATACGCACCTAATATACAGTATGTGGCAGCAGATTGAATTGGCTTTGGCAGAGAGTCAGAGGTCTAAGAGAGCATGTGTACGTTTATACTGCTCATGTGTCACCGCTCTCATTTGTGTGGTGAGGTATTATGACAACATGAGGGCAGCTGATCTTATTATACGCTTACAGCACTGAATACTGTAAATACTAACTCTAATGAAGACAGAGAATGTGAAATTATTCAGAAATTACAGAACTTGTTAATACTTGTCATTCTCAAACACAAATTTTTACATTTAGTATTAATTGCTAATAATTACTACAAAAAAATATTGCAAAATTTGTACTAATATTAGGTATTAATTGTGCTAGGGCAGAATAAGGCCATGTGCAGATATATCGTTATTAACTTGTGTACAATGACAAGAAATAAAACAGACACAAGTCAATAAAGTGCTGTTATTTCACTGTCCAGCGGTCATGATTTAATTGTGCAATTTCTGTATTGCATAAGTTTTTAATATTTCTCATGGACATTTAATAATTTTTGACTTTTCAGTGTGAGTTAAATCTCCTTTTTGGTGCATTTTACCTGTAAAAGAAAACCTGCTTAATAATTATACACACTTGAGTGTGAGGCATTTTTCACTTCCAGCCCTGGTTAACAATTATTTATCACTTACAAAAGATTAAATACAAAATGAATAGTAGTTATTAAGATTGATGTGGTTTGGAATTGGTAAAATGTGCTTGGAAAAAAATACAACCATAATATCAACATGCATAATAATAATGCATGCACTGTGTACACACACACACTCAGGACTGAAGACTCGTCCCAATGGATTACCGTCTCATAGAGTTCCTATAATGGGATTGAGGCTTCAGTCGTAGTCTATATTCACAATCCTATAATAACTGCCTGTGTGTGTGTGATAGTGACATTGAGAGAAACTAGCTGACGATGAAAATCCATTTTCGAGTATTTACGGGTAGAAGGTCAGCGCTGGAGGCAGTTGGTGCATTTGTGCATGCATAGTAAGTTTTTTTTTTCTTTGAGCAAGTGTAAATCGAATTGATACGCACCTAATATACAGTATGTGGCAGCAGATTGAATTGGCTTTGGCAGAGAGTCAGAGGTCTAAGAGAGCATGTGTACGTTTATACTGCTCATGTGTCACCGCTCTCATTTGTGTGGTGAGGTATTATGACAACATGAGGGCAGCTGATCTTATTATACGCTTACAGCACTGAATACTGTAAATACTAACTCTAATGAAGACAGAGAATGTGAAATTATTCAGAAATTACAGAACTTGTTAATACTTGTCATTCTCAAACACAAATTTTTACATTTAGTATTAATTGCTAATAATTACTACAAAAAAATATTGCAAAATTTGTACTAATATTAGGTATTAATTGTGCTAGGGCAGAATAAGGCCATGTGCAGATATATCGTTATTAACTTGTGTACAATGACAAGAAATAAAACAGACACAAGTCAATAAAGTGCTGTTATTTCACTGTCCAGCGGTCATGATTTAATTGTGCAATTTCTGTATTGCATTAGTTTTTAATATTTCTCATGGACATTTAATAATTTTTGACTTTTCAGTGTGAGTTAAATCTCCTTTTTGGTGCATTTTACCTGTAAAAGAAAACCTGCTTAATAATTATACACACCTGAGTGTGAGGCATTTTTCACTTCCAGCCCTGGTTAACAATTATTTATCACTTACAAAAGATTAAATACAAAATGAATAGTAGTTATTAAGATTGATGTGGTTTGGAATTGGTAAAATGTGCTTGGAAAAAAATACAACCATAATATCAACATGCATAATAATAATGCATGCACTGTGTACACACACACACACACACACACACACACACACTCACACACACACACACTTACATGCACACGAGCACACATTTTTTACTGAATATTATGTGATGTCTTTGAATTACCTTTATACGTTTTTCATTCTTTATAAGGTGACATATTTACACATTACATGCACTTACTATAGTAATAACAGTAAATGATGCATAATTACAAGCAACTAACCCTAAACCAAACCTTAATTCTATCAGAAGTACACGTAGTTGAATAATATTACATAGTACTTAGTGTACAGTTTTAAAATGTTCTTTATTGGCATTGATGGTTCCATGAAGAACCTTTAACATCCATGGAATCATTCCATTCCACAAAACGTTCTTTATTGTGGGGGGAAAAAAACATCACACTAAGAAAAACAGTTCTCTTAAGAACTGTTCACTAAAGGAAACCTTATTCTTGGGAGTGTAATTACATTGTAGCAACATCTCCTTAAAATAAAGTGTAACCACAAATTGTAACCATTTTTTCCCTAGCAGTACAGATGCATGCAGTTAATTTGATAATTCCTTTGACATTTACGTGATTGACAGCCCTAGTTTTTACTAGTCACACATCTGTAACTATGCCATTTCTTAAATGACATCAGTGTGGTTTGTGTACTGTAATGTCGGCAGTGAGATATACCTGCTGGCGTATTGCCCTATCCGTGAGTGTGTGTCGTCATGAGAGAGTTGTGGTGATGGGGAAAGCCTGAAAACATAAACACACATAAACAAAAGCACACTCCAAAATAATCAACGACAAACAGAACTCTAAACATGAAATGTGTCTGATGATCTACAGTGAAGACCAAGTGTTATTGGGATGGACGAACTGAGGAAGAAGGTTAGAGGAAAAATAAAAACCAAAAAGAGTTGGGATGGGGGGGGTGGGGGGTGCAGGTGGATCTGCCATTCCGAGCATGCATTGATGTGAGCGGCATGCTGTGCTGAGGAAGACGAGGAGAGGAGGAGGAGGACTGAGGGTTGACTGTTGATACTCACTCGTACTGCTCCGGACACATGCTGATGAGAGTGACCGGACTGCAAGAGGGAGGAAGAAAAACAAAACCAAGGGAAAGGAGGGGGAGTGGGGGGAGGGGAGGGAGGAACAGATTTGTTTAAGGTCAGAGGTCACACAATGTGGAGGTCAGATCCACAAACAAGGATGTGGAGGTGTTCTGGCTGACATACTCCTCCAGTACTGTAGGGGGCAGTGCAGAATACTGAGAAATACTGGATTTATTGAATGACTGACAAATGATTACCAAAGTGTAATATAATGAAATTTTGCCATCATTTACTGACTGTCATATCATACTAAATCTGAATGACTATTTCTCCTGTGGAGCAAAAAGAGATATTTCGAAGAATGCTCAAGCTGCTCTTCTCTACATACTGAGGGTTCATATGTTGTTTACACGACAACAATGTATTAAAAATGAAAAAGTTTTTCCTTTGTTTTGTTTTTTTTGTGTATAGACAACGATATTGTAAAAATGTATGTATTCCCATTCACACGCATCCGTGAAAACGACTTAAAACGCAGTATTATGCATGCCAGGACAGGAGTTGGCGATGTCACATTATAAAGAGAAACGATGCTAACCCGTAATGCGCATGCATATTTTCACAAATTTGTGCTTTTGCAGTTTACATGGAGACGATAACAGTATTGTTCTCTTTTTCAATAGTCTGTGCTATCAGGCCCTGCAAAACACTGCTGTCATGTAAATGTTTTCATTGTTTGGAAAAGAGCAGCATGAACATTCTGCTAAAGGTTGTGTGGGTTTAAAACAACACGAGGGCGAGTAAACAATGAATTTTTATTTTTGGGTGAACTAACTTGAGCATGTTATTTGCATTTCTTTTGCGCGCACACAGAGCAACATTCGGCCTCAGAACTAGGCGGATCAGATCTCCAAACCAATCTTTAATCTTTCATTTATTTTCATTCCATTTCAGTGCCTTTTCAAGTGAAAACTTGCTGTTAATCGCTTATAGCGCAAAGCGCGAAAGATCAAACGCTCTGCTCCGCCTCGACAGGGACAAGTTTAATCTGCTGGAGAACCCTAGTGAACTTCAGTGTCTCTTGGAGATGATGAAAAGTGTCATTGTTTTCTTTTAAAGAAAACCATATAGCAGATGAGACGATAATTGCAGGCTGGGGTATTCAAGGCTAGATCGGTTCATGTTTGTCTTTTCTGCGAAAGCAGGGGCATTCCCATCTGTCACACTGCAGGACCGAGGCATTTGACTCTTTCTCACAACTGATGTAGCGTCAGAGGGTGATGTGGAGACGAGAGGTCTAGGATGAGACCCTCAGAGAATGACTTACAATGACTTTCGTTTTATGTAGGAAGGTCAGCAAAGGCCAGAAAAGAGTTTTTCTTTTTAATAATGTTTAAAAGTTGTTCGAAAGAGCAAAAGTCAAGATGAAACGGCTTTCAGAGCTCATTTAACTTCTGTAATGTGACGCTCCGAGAGCGAAACTTTTATCCATCAGGAAGTGAGTGGATCACGAATGACAAGATTTTAGTAAGGCTTTATTACCAGCAGCTTAAAAGATTATTTGGCTGTTGGTTAAAGTCAACATGAAATGAAAATGCATGTTATTCTAAATGCATGTTATTGAGCTTACTGAATGATTAATGTATAGGTTTATCAAGCAATAAGCCCCGTGAAGCCGTGGTTTACAGTGAATTTATAACAGCTAAGGGGCGTTGTTAGATGCGAAGTGGAGTGCCTAAACCCCCTTAGCTGTTATAAATTCACTGTAAACCACGACTTCACAGGGATTATTGCTTTTATAAAACGGTTATTCCACATACGTAGTAAGGTTTCACAAACTAAAACAGAGCAAATAAAGTGTAATGATAATAAAAACATTATTCTTCCGCCAAACAATGTAGTTCCTCAGAACCGGTTGTGGCTGCAACAAAGTGGTTGTTGAGCAACACACAGAAGTAAACGAAGGTGTGTGTTTATAGAATAATGTACAACAGCTTCGAACGCGGCTCAACCAATCAGAATCAAGCACCGGAACTATCCGTTTTATAATTCATTTTTTTGGACAAGATCTCTTCCAGTGAAACATCGCCACTTTATAGCTAGTAACCTGGACAGAAGGAAAGCTGCTTCCGTTTTTACATTTTGATGAAAGTGATTTTTGTATGGAATAATGTGCGCTGATAAGGGATCGTAAGATTCACGGATTCGCGTCGATGCATCGGCATAGAAGTTAACGGTGCAATGCATCAATTTAAAAAAGTGTGCATCGGACACAAGTTGGCATTTTTATCGTGATGCATCGTTTCTAACATATTTGCATTGGTAAAAAACGATTAATTTATATAAAATTATTAGCAGATGTGTTATACTTTTATTATTTTGAAAGTGGGGCATATCGCATCGGCCTCAGTTATGGAGATGCACATCCCTAGCGCTGATGATTTGTTTGACCACGGAAGCGTATTAAGAACATAAAAGAGAGTCTATTATGATTTCATGTTGACTTTCAGTTCGGCTGAAGAGGGAGAGATATGAGTCATGTCAAAGATAAAACGCTCCAGTTATCTGGGCTGTTAACTGGCTGGTTTGGAGTATCACAATGTACAGAGCGCTGGACTCAAAGTAATGAGGGATTCTGTAAATTAGTGCTGACAGAGTCAACAAACACGGGCTCGCTAATAAAAAACGGTCAATATCCCCTGGCGCTTCAGAAGTTCAAGAAAACCAAACACTGTGCGCTTTCATTTGGCTTTTGGAAAGCGCTCTGAATATATTTCAAGCACGGTCATCACTCTTTGTTAAATCTGACACGTGGCAATGGGGTTTACTCATGCTGGTGCACACCGCAGCACGCTCAGAAACCTGAAAATCAAACGTTCTGCTATCACCGACGCTCAGATCGGCTGAACGTCACGCTAACGTGGAACGACAGGAAGCCTGTGCAGCGCGAGCAGTCATTTCGGATTTATAATCAGCACCAACTGAGGAAATGGGTCATCTGCAGTTCCCTGTCATTTAGCAGAAGCTTCTTTCTGACACAAATTCACGAAATGGTCCCACTGGAAAACCAGAAGTGCCTTAATCAACGGTAGTATGGAGATAAGGCGGAAGTGGGAACTGCACAACTCTTTATTTTCTTGAATTGGCCACACTTTGGCTCGGTTCCAAAAACACTGAACTGCCTGGGGCGGCATTTTGAGACATCATACAGTAGGCACGTTCCCAACACGGAGGCAAAAGACAGGCTGCATAATCGCGCTGCCTTCCAAGATGCCTTCTTTTGTTCAAATTCTAAGCCGGCATCGCATGTATCTTTAGCGGAAAATGTATTGCGACAAATTCGGTGGAAAAAAACCCATGCAATTTGGCAGGCAAAATGAGAGAAATGTTGATTATGGGCCCTTTTCACATTCCCAGGGTTCTCGGCAGCAGAAGTAATCATAGTCGGGTAAATGTCTATAGTGGTGAAAGGAAACTACAACAAATATAATTCTTGCATTTCCATTTGCCTCAACAGCAAAAGAAAAACAAATCCACAATTGCTTTACTTAGCATTCTTAATGGTGTCACTGTTGTATTAAAAACACTCCGATACAGCAAGTTTTCTGTAATTTAATGCCAAGGTAAGACATCACAAAGTATAGTGTTACATAAGTATAGTGTTATTTCTTTTAATATATAAAAAAATTGCTCGATTTACAATTTACTGAGGAAATGCATCACCGTCCGGGGTCCAAAAGGGTCTATTAAATATAATTAATTATAAAAATTTAATGTGTGTTTGCTGTTTTTAATGCATATTATACTTTAGCATTCTGCTAAACTAACTATGCCATAAACTTGAATTTGTTGAGTTTGTTCAACTGAAAGTGAGAGATATGTGACCTATCTTTGTTCATATGCTGCAAATAATCACTTAACTCTTTCCCCGCCATTGACAAGTTATCTCGTCTTTTTACAAGAAAACGCTTCCCCGCCAAAGATGAGTTTTTACGGCTTTTCTTGTTTTCACTGTTATACACTTGGGGGCGCTATTAAGCATCTTCTGAAGGAGTACAAAACCTCCCGAACAAAAACACACGTGAACAGGACGGAGAAACGAGCGATCTCTTATGTAAACAGATGCATATGAAAAATAATGCGATTATCAGCAAAAGACAGCATATAAATGAAAACTGCATAATGTTACGGAGTAAAATGTTGATCCAGGAAGTGGTATACGTCTGTGCAAGCTTTGACGGTATTGATGGAAGCGATTTACTGGATTTATGCTTTGATAAATACTGAATATTATCCAGATGTAGTTTTTGATAAAAATGAGATTTTCTCACCTTTTTGATCAAATGTATGCAGTTTTTGTAGATAAAAAAGAATGCTTTAAGCTAGAATAAAACATTTTTTTTTTTTAAAGCAAGTAGCTCTGATCTTTATTTTGGTGTATTGCATATTCAAATATTCATACAGCAAAATATACTGGAGGCCATCAAATTTGAGTGAAAACCATCAAAATTGCTGGCGGTGGCGGGCAACTTTTTTCAAAAATGCTGGCGGGGAAAGAGTTAAGAGGTTCTACTTGAGTTATGATAATGCCTTAAAGGGATAGTTCACCCAAAAATAAAAATTGTGTCATCATTTACTCACCCTCATTTCATTCCAAACCCGTACGAGTTTCTTTCTTATGCTGAATATAAAATAAGATATTTTATAGAATGTTGATAATCAAACAGTTGATGGTCCCCATTGACTTCCATAGTATTTGGGGACCAAACAATTGTTTGGTTCTTCAAAATTCTTTCAAAATATAAATGACGACAAAATTTCCATTTTTGGTGAACTATTCCTGGTGCGTTTACGTTTCTTTCTGCTCAGTGTAATTTTGCGGGTGAATTCCAGTCATTCTAATAGGAGCTCTGCATAAGGCTGGAGAAGATTCCTACGCAAATTCCGTGCATCATACATCGCTACACTATTGAAATAGACAATGGACCTTTTTTTGCACACAAATCTGACACACCTTCAGAAAGTCGGCAGTAGAAAGCAAGACACAACCTTCTAGGATTGGGAAAAGATCACAACCAGCTGGACTCTTTAGAGTACAGAGTGGATAATCTAATTAGAGTGTTTAGAATCTTCTAAACGAGTACAAAACCTCCCGAACAAAAACACACGTGAACAGGACGGAGAAACGAGCGATCTCTTATGTAAACAGATGCATGTGAAAAATAATGCTCAACGCAGCACAGGCCTCTACGTAGAGGATACATTGCAAGATATATCAACATTCCTGTACAGACAGAAAATCAGCACTATGAAGCGAGACGTGTTGACATGATAAGATTTGAACAGCAGCTCTGAGCAGACACAGCCTATATTCAAGGTGTCTGAGGCTTGATTACTAATGTGGCGTATCATTCAATTCAAGTTGGAAATTCAAACCCAATGCGTGGAAACCAACAGACTTTGGCAGAAATCAAAAGGCCAGCTGTCACCACCGGAGAACCATTTTGAAGCAAATTCAATGATTTCTTACAGGACTCCACACTAAAAACCTGTTTAGCAAAAACTTGACATACAACTACTTAAAACACAGCAAATAATGACATCTCAGCATCTCAGTTTTTAATAGTCCAATGTGTTAGGCCTTGGCATTCCTGTCTTTCAGGACTTCTACTCAGAAAAGAAGTCAGTCGCCATTCTTCACACTTCTCAATAGTTCTTCAAACCTTGCAATGTGAATAAGCTCAGTGCGTGAAGGCTGTAAAAGCTCTCCGGGTGAAGACAGAGGTGGCAGAAAGCCAATTCAAACAATTGCAACACACAGAGAACGATTTTATTCTCTTTCAAGATGCTTACGTTTCCATGTTGTCTCCTTCGAGGACCGTCTGGACGGGCAGGTATCCCAGGCGAGGGTGCTTGGCGAAATACTTCTTTGAGCGGAACTTGTTTTTTAAGACTTTGGTGAAATCTCGCATGTCTTCTCCTGAGGTGGTCTGAAAATGAGAGGCACACAGATGATGGATGAGGAAGTAGATTTACTTTATTAACAATTGTTCAAAGCATCTTTAATACAATTAAGGCTGAATCACCAGTGGTTTGAACCTCCAGTATTAAACTTTGCTGTGTAGGCGTTGGCAGAACATATTTATGGGTTGCACTCTGAATCTTTTCTTTACCAGTTGTTTAAAGAACAAGGTAATTTACAGCAAGTATTATTCCTCTCGTCAAAATAAAACCCAACCAAATGTACAATTACATCTAAAATACTGTTCAAAAGTTTTGATACTTTGTAAGAAAGTTTCTCACCAAGGCTGCATTTATTTGATCAAAAATACAGTAATATTGTGAAACATTATTACAATTTCTAATAACGGTTTTCTATGTGAATATGTGCAAATGTAATTTATTCCAGTGATGTAAAGCTGTATTTTCAGCATCATTGCTTCAGTCTTCAGTGTCACATGATCCTTCAGAAATCGTTCTAATATGCTGATTTGATGCTCAGGAAACATTTATGATTATTATCAATGTTGAAAACAGTTGTGCTGCCCAATATTTTTGAAGAAAGTTTTATCTGACGCACAGAAAGTTAAAAAGAACAGCATTTATTTGAAATATAAATCTTTTGTAACATTATAAATGTGTTTACTGTCACTTATGATCTATTTTTTTTTGCATCCCCAACATTTTGAACAGCAACGTACATCTACCGACAAACAGATGCATGTTCTGGTATTATAAGAATGAAAACCTAGAGTTGTATCTACTGTCTTAGAGACTCATAAAGATCAGAATATCACAGAGACTTGGCATTGAAATCTTCTATCTGGGCCAGAAAGCCAACTACTTAGAAACCATCCCAGAACACCCTAGCAACCACATACAATAGCAAAGCCTTGGAAGCCATCCAAAAGGTACAGCTCATATTTCCTCTAATTAGGTGACATCCAAACACACACTTGCATCATTGCTTTGCTAACAAATGGGAATTGCGGCTGAAGGTTCTTTACATAGTATCTCTGACCTGAAAACACAAGTTCCCACTCCTTTATATTTAGAACGGCCTAAAATTAGCAGCAGAGGTGTTAGCAGACACAAGCAGTATGCACACACATGCGTTTTAGGTCAGTTTGAGTGAAATGCAGTATAATGAGAGCACACAGAGCTCATTAGCTTCTTTCTCTCAAGCACACAGATCCAGCACATCCAGACTCGTCTCATTCTCCATTTGTCTACTGAGCCGAGCGAGGTGTTTCAGTCCAGGATTGCTCTGTCTGCGACTCAAAGTCTTCCTAATCTGGACATATTCGCCAACCAAATCGTATTTCTGCTGCAGACTGGGAGACCAACCGAGTAACAAGGATGTGACAGCCCATGCACTACAGAGGGATTCTGTCTCTTCAGTTCGGTCTGCTAAACTCTCCAATCAAACCAGAACTTATGAACTTCAGATCTCATGACCACTAACAGTTCAACACGGAGGCTGAAGGATAGAAAACCATATTATAAAACGGAGAGTTCCGTCCTTGATTCTGATTGGCTGAGCCGCGTTCGAAGCTGTTGTAAATTACTCTACAAACACACACCTTCGTTTACTTCTGTGTGTTGCTCAACAACCAATTTGTTGCAACCACAAACGTTTCTGAGGAGCTACATTGTTTGGCGGAAGAATAATGTTTTTATTATCATTACACTTTATTTGCAAGGTGTTATTTTGTGAAACCTTACTACATATATGGAATATCGTTTTGTAAAAGCAATAATCCCTGTGAAGCCGTGGTTTACAGTGAATTTATAACAGCTAAGGGGGTTTAGGCACTCCGCTTCGTGTCGTAACAACGCCCCTTAGCTGTTATAAATTCACTGTAAACCACGGCTTCCTGGGACTTATTGCTTTATTTAATCACAACAGCCAATTTCCTTATCAGTGCATTATTTATTTTTTTTGCTTTCCTTGTTTTTTTTGCAATTTGTGTGAGAAATATCAGCCACGTCTCAAATCTCATATGCAAAATAGACTAATTTAGTGCAGAAATATATATATATTTTTTACCCAATAATGATGTGAAACATGCAAATGTATTCCAAACACCAAGTTATATGTAGAATGTAAGCTGGAAGCCAGATTTTCTTTAAATTAGGACTTAAATCTGTGTCTTTTTCTCACATAACTATCATACGCATCTAAAGACTTTGAATTAGGGCTGTCATGATATCAGATTTTCACTATACGATTATCATGGCCAAAATGATTCATAACAATAACATTACTATAATGGTTTCAGTCAAATTCATCAGAACTTTGTTCATTTGAGTTATTGGGCCAATAAATCACATTCAAAATACGAGTGTGGAGAAATAGTTTGTTGCTATAACTGTACAAAATCATTGATTTTCCATTTTATGATTAGCAGCAACCAGCATTAAGTTGCAATACTGCCATCTGGTATGTTGGAGGGTCAAACAGAGTTACTGGTATTAGCCTTTTTTTTATTTACATTTTTTATAAGATAATTTATACAGTATGTGTAGTATATCAATATTTATAATTTTTTTTAAATATCATGGTTTTCATCAATAATGACATATTGCAACAAATATACAAGTCTTGTATGGTGCAGTTGTGGTGCTTTTTTTGAGCTTGATACCCCAAACCTACACACTTTCAACTGGCCTCGTTGAGTAAACATGAGCAGACAGAATCTTGTTCTCAAAATGGCTTGAATCAATTGGGTTTTCACTGTTTAAAAAGAAAAAAAAAATCAAACAGACCAATATAATAAGCAAGTAAATGTTAATAAATGGTGTTTTTCCATGTTTAGGTGAAGCTTTCCTTTTAAAAAAAAGCACGAGTTGAACACAGCACATTACTCATTTACTCTGACACTGGGCTAAAGAAACACTTTGTATCCCACAACTAATAAAAACCATATCACAACAAAAAGCAATATCACCACAATGAAAAAGCAATAAAGGCGTAACAGCCCAATCGAGGGCCACAAAAGCACATTCTGTTCAATATTGATCTTCTGTTCTACGAACGCTGATGACAGTATGCTGTTGAATCGGAGGTAAATTTGTTTTATTCTTATGTGTGTGTGTGAATGTGTTTCTAGAGATACATCAGTTTGAAAGGAAATGAAAGGCATTGTCTTCCTGTCAAGATGAAGGCGTGCGGACATTTCACAACTGCTGGTGGTCTGTGTGATAGAGGTCTGACAGGAGTGATGAATTCAGGATTAATGCTGCCCCGCTGGACGCCAAACCAAAAAACAGAGCGAGCCAATGACTGGAAAGAGATGATGGAGAAACAAGAGTTTACGTCCAAACAAAAAACAATAAATCGGTCACTTGATAACATTGAGTAGAGGCTGGTGGGCTTCAGAAAGCAGTTTCTAGCTCAGTGCTGTCAACACAATCTTATTATAAAACTGTTAGTTCTGGTCTAGTAATTTAATAGGCCGAGCGTGGTTGTCTGTGCACTCAAACGTTTCACTGAATCACTTTTCTCAACTAGAATTACAATTCTATAGCTCACAACATTGTAAACCATTTTTTGAAACAAAAAGAGCCGGCTGTATTGTGTGTTAAATGTCACTCGATATTAACTACTTCTTTATAGAACCGCTGTATAAAAGTAATATTGCACTTGTGATCGATATTCTGGGGCCAGTAGTATTTTATGTGATGCTTCATAGAACAGCACCAAGAACTTATTACAGAACCCATCCACATGGAGGTTAAATGCTTTGTTCAAAGTCACAATAGTGGCTCAGCCATTTCTGTAATGTTTGAATATGTGCATATCCCAATGAATCTGGTATGTTGGAGGGTCAAACAGAGTTACTGGTATTAGCCTTTTTTTTATTTACATTTTTTATAAGATAATTTATACAGTATGTGTAGTATATCAATATTTATAATTTTTTTTAAATATCATGGTTTTCATCAATAATGACATATTGCAACAAATATACAAGTCTTGTATGGTGCAGTTGTGGTGCTTTTTTTGAGCTTGATACCCCAAACCTACACACTTTCAACTGGCCTCGTTGAGTAAACATGAGCAGACAGAATCTTGTTCTCAAAATGGCTTGAATCAATTGGGTTTTCACTGTTTAAAAAGAAAAAAAAAATCAAACAGACCAATATAATAAGCAAGTAAATGTTAATAAATGGTGTTTTTCCATGTTTAGGTGAAGCTTTCCTTTTAAAAAAAAGCACGAGTTGAACACAGCACATTACTCATTTACTCTGACACTGGGCTAAAGAAACACTTTGTATCCCACAACTAATAAAAACCATATCACAACAAAAAGCAATATCACCACAATGAAAAAGCAATAAAGGCGTAACAGCCCAATCGAGGGCCACAAAAGCACATTCTGTTCAATATTGATCTTCTGTTCTACGAACGCTGATGACAGTATGCTGTTGAATCGGAGGTAAATTTGTTTTATTCTTATGTGTGTGTGTGAATGTGTTTCTAGAGATACATCAGTTTGAAAGGAAATGAAAGGCATTGTCTTCCTGTCAAGATGAAGGCGTGCGGACATTTCACAACTGCTGGTGGTCTGTGTGATAGAGGTCTGACAGGAGTGATGAATTCAGGATTAATGCTGCCCCGCTGGACGCCAAACCAAAAAACAGAGCGAGCCAATGACTGGAAAGAGATGATGGAGAAACAAGAGTTTACGTCCAAACAAAAAACAATAAATCGGTCACTTGATAACATTGAGTAGAGGCTGGTGGGCTTCAGAAAGCAGTTTCTAGCTCAGTGCTGTCAACACAATCTTATTATAAAACTGTTAGTTCTGGTCTAGTAATTTAATAGGCCGAGCGTGGTTGTCTGTGCACTCAAACGTTTCACTGAATCACTTTTCTCAACTAGAATTACAATTCTATAGCTCACAACATTGTAAACCATTTTTTGAAACAAAAAGAGCCGGCTGTATTGTGTGTTAAATGTCACTCGATATTAACTACTTCTTTATAGAACCGCTGTATAAAAGTAATATTGCACTTGTGATCGATATTCTGGGGCCAGTAGTATTTTATGTGATGCTTCATAGAACAGCACCAAGAACTTATTACAGAACCCATCCACATGGAGTACCCTGGGGTTAAATGCTTTGTTCAAAGTCACAATAGTGGCTCAGCCATTTCTATAATGTTTGAATATGTGCATATCCCAATGAGCTTTACATAGTCTGTTTTTCTAGCGGTGGGAATCTTTTGTCACCTCATGATTTGATTCAAACTGATTCTTAGGGTCGCGATTCGACTCAAAATTGAAGTAGTAAGAAAAAAATACAGAACTTGAATAATCAAATATAAAACGAAAACGCTGCATGGTCTTCAATGTATGAATAAACTATAAACTAATTCTAAATAAAGATAGAAATGTGATTGTCAAAAGTACTGAGTTTTACAACTCTTTTGCTTTAGACTATTTACAAATGTTAAATCTTAAAATGTTAGGGTTAACCTTGCATCTTTCTGGGGGGAAAAAATGCAGCGATTGATATGTAGTTTATTTATAGTTATTTTCAAAGCTTCAATGTACTGTCAAAAAAACCTTCATTATTGTTTATTTAATTCTAACAAATAAGTTCTTGTTAAAAATTAACCAAAATTAAAAATATTTTGCTTATAATTTCTGCACAGGAGAGACTTGGTGTTGTTTCCAAACAAAAGGAAATATATCGGTATCGGCCAAAATGAGTTAAAAAATATCGGCATATCGGATATCGGCAAAAATTCAATATCGTGCATCCCTATTTACCAAAATCTCTTTTTATTTTTATCAAAAAAAGAAAGAAAACAAAATATTATTGTGGACTGCTGTGCACGCCTCTACTATGCAAGCTTTCATGTGTGCGGTTGCCAGATATCAAGAGTTCAAATCCTCGAATCAGAGCTTCTCTGTTACACTGATACATTTTCTGCCCGGTGTTTTGCTTATGCAATCTGGCATCCATGCGCACGCGCTCGCTCCTCATTGCGGAAGCGCCGCTGACGATGATCTGAAAACTAGAGTTTAGCGATTTCCATGCGAGATGTTCATCTTAAATGAAAGTGTCATTCAGTCAAGCCAGTCTGTGTGTTCTGTCATGAGATCTTGAATATTTTGTTTGCGATTGTTGTTGCTGAATAAAAGCACTTACTCAACCCAACCCTCTACATTGCGAGTAAATCACTCGCATATGCGACTAAATCTACACTCTGGGCGACTAAATGACGTCTAATATTAGCCAATGGCTAATAAATTCTCAGATTTTACTCGCCAGTGTGTGAGTTGGAGGCTAAGTATAAGTTTAGCTCAGATTTATTTTCACTCGCCGAACACTCTCTGACTGAGCGGATCAGAGTTTCACTCTCCGCCAAGCGATCTGTGCTGTTTTTCAGTTCATCTGAAAGGATGTGCAACACACCTGTATTTATCGTATCGTAAACTCTAGTGTGAAGCGCACGACTCTCCGTCGCTTTGTTTCACACACGCAGCGAGAGAGAGAGAGAATTGATGCGCTACCTATGCGCGCTACATGTAAACGATATTCTTTGTTGTATTTTTCTGTCAAAATAATGGAGTTCCTTTGGAATTCTTCAGCTTTTAAGATCTACCGCTTTCTCCGATAGTAGGCGGGACTAATGCGCAAACGGCAATCTCATTGGCTGGCGCTCACCTATTATCGTCCCTGTTTTGATTTCAGCAAATCAGTTCGAGCGAACGCACACAACCCGATTAATATTCATGAATCTAGTAGCTCATTAATCCTTGGTGCGTTTTATATTGTTCTTATTAGTAGAATTCATATCATTATCTTATCAGTATTTTTAGTTAGTTTTTCCCCAATTTTTTTATCTAATCAGTATTTTTGTTAGTTTTTCCCCAATTTTATTTATTTTTTTACAGAAACACTGAATGACCAAAAAAGCACCACCACCAGTCCGAAGTTCAGTTAAAATGACTAATATGCATTCATGCATGGGTATCAAGTTTTAATTCTAATTACAAAAGTTCTATCATTAAATAATATTGATTATCTTATTATAATGCTTGACTGACTGATGTTAAGAGTGTACTTTCAGATATTTATAAAACTGTGCCATTTAAAAAAAAAAATATATATATATATATATATATATATATATCAGTCTGGTGAGTAAACTAAAAAAATGTACTAGCCCATGGCGATTCAATTGCCAAGGTGTTCGTAGAGGGTTGCAACCGCTGTTGAGTAACAGAGAACATAGGATATTGCAATTTGGAATGATTGGAATTACTATAAAAAAAATTCACTGTTATAATATTTTTCATTTCTTTTTACCAGCTTTAATAATGTACACCTCTTTGAAATTAATTTATACAATAAATAGCATATAATAATAAATCAGTACGCTAGATGAGGTTATATATATACATATATAAAAAATAAATCTCCACAATCTACTGATTTGTTCTTATTGGTGAAAGTGAATTGCCTGAAATGCAAAAGTAAATTTCTCAAATGACAACAATCTAAAACTAGACTAAAATGCTCAGACATTTCATCGACTAAAGCTTGACTAAACAGAACAAACAGGACAAGGTTGACTAAATAAGACAAATAAAACATACATTTGAGACAGGACTAAGACTAAATTAAAAATGGGTGCCAAAATTAACACTAGAAGACAGTCAGTTCCCCTCAGAGATACATTCATATAAACTCCCACCCCTAACTGTATCGCAATTCGTTTTACATCTCAACCGATTTGAATTGTCACATTTGTATCGACTTTCAACTGGCTCAGGGTGCATCCTTACATCCCTAGGTTTGAACCTACAAACTTCTGTTGAACCACTTTACTACACCACACAAAAAAAACAACTTAATCTGGAGCTGAACCATCTACTGGATGGACAATACTGCACTCAGCCATCTATATGACTAATGAAAAGTTAACATTTCTTCGCTTAAGTGCCAGTTAAAATGGTTTTTAAGTTGTATCATTATTCAGTCTGATTTCACTGGATTTGCACGGAGTCAAAGAGAGCAAAAATAAATTTGTTTACCTTTTGTCACGCTGATGAATGACAGCGACAGCTTTTCAATTTCACGCTCTGAAACTGAACTGTTGAGTTGAACACCTTAAATTTCAGGTTTCACAGAGCTTGTGTTGTGGAGGTGGGAGGAAATCCTGCTAATAGATCAAGGCCCTCTGAGTTTTAACTACTCTCAAATTCGCCTGCAGCGGTGGAGGAGAAACTAACCTTCGCCATTACTCTCGTACCGTGAGCTGCTGCTCACCAACCACACATCACAGTCCCAGCTGGATAAAAACTGAATAGATGTGCTGCTGACGCTAAGGCTCTTCCAAAGAGTAACTAGCAGGATTACATCTCCTATGAGATACGATTATAAGGCAGCATGTGTCCTTCACTGAATTAAAAATATACTTTATACACAATATTTGTACAGAGTACTGTGTTTTCAGCTTATTGCAATATTGCTAGCTTAGCTTATTAGCCACAAGCTAATATCAAACCCTATACCTGAAATCAACCACGAGTCCAATCCTCAGTGTTTCGCATGAGAAGTTGCCACCTACCCAGCTAACAAAAACATATTTGATAGGGTTCCCATTAAGTTATGAAAACATTATTTCTGAATTTGAGTCTTGTTTTATGCAAATGTTAGCAAAAACATTAACGGAACGCTCTGTTGAAAACATTATGGGAATGTTACTTCTGAATGTTTGCTTCGAACTTTCTGAAGTAGTAATAGGGCCCTATGATTTCCACAATGCGGAAAACACAGACGGAATCGCGGAATCCAGTAAAAAAACCCAGAATTTACTGTATAACACTGAATGTCACGGAATTTGTCAAATTTTGAATGGACTTATCAAAAGTAGGTCAGTAAACTTAAATCAAAATGCAATATGGACTAGTGTCTGTGAATATTAAGCCACAAAAATACTATTTAAATATGAATTCTGCATGTTCTGCATGTCTCTGTGTGAATGAATGGCACAGATGCACAGTTTTGTTTACTATACACAGTGTTTTCAGCACTAAATGAGGACATAAATACATGAACATAACCTTTAGAACTGCTCTGAGTCCCTTTGTGAGCATTTTGCCATTTCTTTTGAAAAAAACAAAACTATCATCATATCATATACAAACAGAAACGTAAAGATCTTCACAGCCTGAAACTGAACTGTTGAGTTGAACACCTTAAATTTCAGGTTTCACAGAGCTTGTGTTGTGGAGGTGGGAGGAAATCCTGCTAATAGATCAAGGCCCTCTGAGTTTTAACTACTCTCAAATTCGCCTGCAGCGGTGGAGGAGAAACTAACCTTCGCCATTACTCTCGTACCGTGAGCTGCTGCTCACCAACCACACATCACAGTCCCAGCTGGATAAAAACTGAATAGATGTGCTGCTGACGCTAAGGCTCTTCCAAAGAGTAACTAGCAGGATTACATCTCCTATGAGATACGATTATAAGGCAGCATGTGTCCTTCACTGAATTAAAAATATACTTTATACACAATATTTGTACAGAGTACTGTGTTTTCAGCTTATTGCAATATTGCTAGCTTAGCTTATTAGCCACAAGCTAATATCAAACCCTATACCTGAAATCAACCACGAGTCCAATCCTCAGTGTTTCGCATGAGAAGTTGCCACCTACCCAGCTAACAAAAACATATTTGATAGGGTTCCCATTAAGTTATGAAAACATTATTTCTGAATTTGAGTCTTGTTTTATGCAAATGTTAGCAAAAACATTAACGGAACGCTCTGTTGAAAACATTATGGGAATGTTACTTCTGAATGTTTGCTTCGAACTTTCTGAAGTAGTAATAGGGCCCTATGATTTCCACAATGCGGAAAACACAGACGGAATCGCGGAATCCAGTAAAAAAACCCAGAATTTACTGTATAACACTGAATGTCACGGAATTTGTCAAATTTTGAATGGACTTATCAAAAGTAGGTCAGTAAACTTAAATCAAAATGCAATATGGACTAGTGTCTGTGAATATTAAGCCACAAAAATACTATTTAAATATGAATTCTGCATGTTCTGCATGTCTCTGTGTGAATGAATGGCACAGATGCACAGTTTTGTTTACTATACACAGTGTTTTCAGCACTAAATGAGGACATAAATACATGAACATAACCTTTAGAACTGCTCTGAGTCCCTTTGTGAGCATTTTGCCATTTCTTTTGAAAAAAACAAAACTATCATCATATCATATACAAACAGAAACGTAAAGATCTTCACAGCAACCCGTCAAAATAAAGGTTCGGTTTAACTTGAAGAAACTGTGACAGAAATAAATTGCTTAACATAATAATAGTACTACTACTAATAATAAAATTACTATTAAAACATTATTTTAAAGAATATTTACCATTTTTGTTTTACCAAAAAATATTTACAAGATTTATTTAGCATAAAAATGTAAATGCACAACACAATATTTCTGAAAAAAATTTACTAAAATAAATCAATAAAAAATAAAACATAAGGCCTTAAGAATTAAATTTTTGTTAAACTTTTTAATAAATTGCTGTTAATGTGTGTAAATTTCATGATTTCTCTTAATTAGACATGCTTTTTGATTAATAACATTTAATTTAACCATTAAAACAGAGTCTAGAAAAATGTAAATGGGGAAAAAAAAAACTGATTCTTAAAAAAAAAATAAAACTGGAAAAATGGAATTTGGAAAACAAATAAAACATAATTTTGGAAAAAAAAAAATCAAACAGATAACATGGGGCCCTACAGTAAGCAGTGATGTTTCTAAAACATTTCCGAAAAAAAAAAAGTTCCATGAATGGCATATAAATAAATGTGCTAATATTCCATTAATTTCACTGGAAGAACGTTTGTTCGCAGAAATCACTTTTCAAAAACTACAACAAACGACTCGTTTGGACTACAACCAGGGTTTGAAATTAACACCCGCCAACCCGCCAAATGCGGGTAAAAATCAGCTGTGGCGGGTAACGCTGTAAAATCACTAGCCAATTTGGCGGGTTACTTTTCGTAAATTGTTCACTCATTCATTTCTTGGGGAAGTTCATGCAGGTCAAATCTGTGCAGGTTTAGCACAAATACTGAACTCGTGAGACATCATGACACTATCGAGTATATTGCAAAAGCTAAACAAAACACTCCTACAGAGGCGTGCATACGCGACGTGATGAAGTCAGGTTAGAGTAGACCAACATAGGCTTTAGTGCGCGTGCGCTTTTATAGTGCGCTCTTTCGCTGCATGATTCAGTCTATTAATATGCATTAACAATGATCACATACTTCAAGATAAGGAATAATTTCAAATATCAGTATTCAACATTTCATGTTTAAAATATCAAAACATTATTTATGCATTTGTAACTGCAGGTTAAAGCATTCCACGTCACTCTGAGCTGCATTAACATGTGTAAATGCATCTAAATGCCGCTTCATATGCAACTTCTGCAAAGATTAATTTCATTGATACTGATTAATATATAATTATAATTATTAGAACTGACTGATTAAATGTTAGAATTTGACTCAAAAAATGGCTTTATACAGGTAAGAATGCCCATAAAAGTTAAAAATCAATTTAAAATGATTGGAAAAGATTAATTTCTATCACTGCTGTGAACTGACCACACAGAATATGAAGAATATCAAAAACTTTAGGAGTCAGCTGTCCACAGTAGTCCTTAAGATATCAAGCTCAATAACACACTCAGCAAAATATCGTCTAATTATCTTTATCGATAAAATCACAGAAAATATTGAGATATAATTTTTTGTCAATATTGCACACCCCTAGTACTGACAAAATGATTTGCAACGGTCGCTTTGTCACGCCCAGTGTAGACGGCCTCAAAGTGTTGGTGTATTTCTGTCTTTTTTTTTGGCTAGTAGAAGTTATGAATGGCCGGTAACTTAAAAATTTAGTAGTCAAATTGGCTGGTGAGTGAAAAAGTTAATTTCAATCCCTGCTTGTAACATTAAGGAGCCGTTCACACAGAATGCGTTTTTTCATTCCAATGTGCTACTTTTCCATTGTTTTTCTACGTAGACACGTGTAAGATGGATGCATATGACCATTGTTCTTGCGTTTTTGCAGCGTCTCATACATGAGGACTGCATTTTTTTATATGCCATGTCAAGTTAAAAGAATTTCAACTTTTACATGCAGCTCCGCTCATCAATGTCAGTTCCAAAACAGTGGACCAATCAGAAGAGCCTGGAGGCAAGCATTGCTAGCTTTGTTTACAGTAGCAAGTAGGCATGGCAACATGGCGGAGGAGGCACTCTGCACTGTGCTTTTTATAAAACCATTCCTGAGCATTGCGTTAGGGCTGCACGATAAATCGCAAGTGATATTTAACGCGCATCTTGTCAGTAAAGCCGGTTCTTTAATCAGCGGTAAATCTCCATCACCTGTGGGCTTTCACATTGAGCAGTATTAACTACTCAGAGCCGTTGTTCACTGACAAGCTGCGCAAAACCACGATCATATTTTGTGCATGTTTTGCGCAGCTTGTCGGCCATTACAGAATGGCTCTACTGACAAGATGCACGTTAAATATCGCATGCGATTTTTCGTGCAGCCCTACACTGCGTCTCATGTTTTTAGACACAAAGACGCGTTCTGTGTGAACGGCTCCTAAGTCCATAAAGTGTGGACCAAGTTGTTTAGTCATTTAACATTCAAGTAACAGTCCACTTTGAATGATCTAATTAAACTTTTAATAGACACAACACATTCATTGATAGGACAGTCAAGAGAGGGGAGAAAGGTAAGAGTGAGGGGTGATATCGCTTAAGCCAAATTTTATTTGGTCACTCACACACACTATATTCCTGCTAGACCACAGCACCAATTTACAAAAGCACTTGTAAAAAGTCATTTGTTGGCACAGAGGGAATACCGCTTAACCGCAGCAAAATCACAGTAATGCAGTCTTTTGTGGATTAATGCTTTAACAATTAACAACTGTTAATCTGCCAAACAACTAATTACATTTGCATGGCTTTGTTTAACGGAATAACGTCCGAGGATTATTTTTTCACAGGTCTCAATAAATCCAGCTTGACTGACTCGGACTTTATTTTTCTCCGTTTCTCTCTCTCTCTCGTTCCATTCAGTCTTCTCTAGCATCCATCACTGACAAAACTCTTTCCGTATCTCCTCCGTCAAACGTCCGACTGAATCTCTGCCTCAGAGAGAAACACCTCAGACAACGAGATGGTGTGGTCTGATGCGCTCAGTCCTCCAGAGACGGAGGAGGCTGTCAGTGTGGCTTAGCCAAAGATGCTAAATATGGCAAGATTATCAGTGATACACGAGCATTATGTATGTATGCATGACATTTGAAAAGGTCAGCACCTATTGTGACAGGAGCACACAGTGGCTGTTTAAAAAAACACCACGGAGGCTGTGAATAGGGCTGTCACGATTCTGAAATTTGGCTGACGATTAATTGTCTAAAAATAGTCACGGTTATTGCGATTAATTGTCTGGTTTTGGGCTTTGTCGATTATGCCGATTAATTGTCTGGTTTTGGGCTTTGGCGATTATGCCGATTATCACGATTAATTGTCTGGTTTTGGGCTTTGGCGATTATACCGATTAATTGTGGTTTTTTTTTTGTGTGTGTGTTTGTTTTTTTTTACTTTGGCTTTGGCGATTATGCCGATTATCACGATTAATTGTCTGTTTTGGGGCTTTGGCGATTATGCCGATTATCACGATTAA
>NW_015505543.1:81009-82728 GCF_001515645.1 Sinocyclocheilus grahami
TTTCAAGCGAAAGTCAAGTAAAGAACCGCTTCTTAAACCAGAGAAGGTGAACATGCTGGTATTCTTGTGGGGAAAAAAACATGCAAGCACTGTCACCGTTAGTTTTACTTTTCTTTTTGTTTTCATTTTTGAAAAACTTGTTAACTTTGCTGTTTACCTCACATTACGCTATGGAGGCTCTCTGTGCCATGCCTCATATTATTCGTTCTTACTGATTTATTATTGTTGTGCTTTTTAATTAAGAAAAACAATGAATCCATCTTTTGTTTTAGTCTTAAAAAATGAAAGGTGTGTAGATGTATGTATGCAAAACAGTGACAACAAGATCGCGAATTCGAAAGTGAAAGCATCCGAAGCCCGCGTCTTAACATAGCAAAAGAGAAAGAAAATTTAAATCACAAATAATACTACTGATGATAAAGAACGGGTTGAATGTTAACCACTTTCGTTTCCAAATAACTATAAACTATGATAAAAGTTCATCAGCATGCATTGAATAATCCCAAATTGTAGTGCAAAAAAAAAAAAAAATATCGTGACCAAATCATGTGCTCATGCGGCCAGCTGAGAAAGTTAGTTGCAAAAGAGCGACCAGTAGGAAGAATGAGTCTGGAGCCCTGTATAGGCTTTACAGTGCATGAAAAGCAAACTGGTGCTCTTCTGTTTCTGTTGGTGTATGACCCGTGTCTCGTATAAAAAGCACAATAATCAGGTTAGATCAAATAATCGCGATTAGACGGTTATTTAATTATCGCGACAGGCCTAGCTGTGATGACCAACTAAAACACGAGACATCACTCTAACACACACTTTTATTATGCTTCACCTGCAGTTATGGTATTAGGCACGCGGCTGATATTAATGCTGACAATAAATTCTGGCTCGCCAAAAAAACTAAATATTATATTAATATATAATAATGCAATAAAGATGTTTTACTGCTATAATTATTGATTTTACTGCAGTCTTCTGGTGATTTTGATCATTATTACAATTAATAGTGTGTTTCACATATAGCTGATATTTCATACAAGACAATTGCTAAATTCTACAATACAAAGACTGCAAATGAAAAGTTTCTGTCAAATGTTTATACTATTTATAATGCACTAATTAATAAAAATATTTAATGGCCAATTGATATACATACAACACTTATTTTACATATAATGGTAACAAATTCATTAGTTTTGATTTACTACATTAGTAAACGTGAACTAATAAAAATTATATTAGTACATTAAAAATAAAATACATTAGTACATTAAAATCAAAACTTGCGTCTGTTAATATTTAATGTTAATAAAGAGCTGAAATGAACTAACAATGGACAGTTGTATTTTTATGACATTGAAAAATATTAATAAATACAATATATCATTATCTTTATTTGTAATTGTAAATGATTATAAATAAACAAACCTTGTTTTTCACTATAAACCACAAAATTCCAACTATGGCATTGTTGTGTGTATAATTATAACATATACTGTATTGATAATTTTATTATTACTATACCTTATTATCCTTTATTATATTTAAATAGATTTATTTAAAAATATAAACAATTAAATAATTCATATAAACCATTGATTTATTATTAAATATTAATTAATTAAATTAGCCATTAAAAATGCATTCCTGTTCACCTAGCTACATACACACACACACACACACACACACACACACACACACACACACACACACACACACACACAC
>NW_015505543.1:83415-90894 GCF_001515645.1 Sinocyclocheilus grahami
ATATATATATATATATATATATATATATATATATATTAAATATATCATGTTCTATCTCACCTGAATGCTTTTCTTTCCAGTAAAATTACAAATTAAAATATAACCAGAAAAATATAACCAACTCTAGCACCATTACTAATATACATCTACAGACAAACAGAGACAATTTTATTGTTATTATTATTATTATTATGAAATATCTCAGGTGAGAAAGATTTGAACACAACACACAATGCAAGAACACACATGTATTTGATGTATATCCCGCTCAGTGACAGTAAACGTTCTAAACTCTTCTCAAACATGAATGTTAACACTGGCAGCACTAGTTCAGAGCTCAACTTTTAAAAGTGTCAGAGCTGATCAGAGAACAGTCTGAATGGCACTGACCGTATGCGTCTGTCCTCCATTTCTTTCATCAGTCTCTCTCTTTTTTAGAGTGCTATCAGATGCTGACATTTAGATGAATGTTGGGCCTCAGGAGTGAATCTAACCTTTCTGCTCCCAGACAGCGCGGCGCGCACCTATGTGTGTGTGTGTGTGTGTCTTAAATCTCTCACAGATCTGCTTGGTATCACGCTTTGTCTATTTCAACGCTTCTCAAATTGTGCCAGAATACTTCTTAGATCTGTTGCATCGACCATGAGCTTACGTTGGTTCTTCTTTTCTTCATAATGCACAGTCAACTGGTCATTAGTGTATGTGTGTGTACCTGAAGCCCACGATGGGGAACTCTTTACAGATATTGCACTTGGCTTGGTGTTTGGCCGTTTCTGCTGCCGCCACTCTGTGCAGGACCGGAAGCCAAACCATCGACTGTGGCTCCAGCCTCATCCAATCAATAAACTGCCTTGGCTCCAGCTCCACCTTATTGGTCACCTGAGAACAGAGAGTCAGCACAAACAGCCAATCAGGGAGGTATTTCAGAAAGCCTGTACACGGCATGAGAGAATAACTCGTAAACAATGCAGCCCATCTGAAATCAAGATGATGGATGGAACATTTCCTGCCAGACCACCGTAAATGACTGTCAATCGCACGGCTGCCTTTATAGAGATATAACAGCCTCATAAATATTTCTGTGAAGCCTGAGGATTCACGGATTCAGTCACACTATCTGCAGTTACCACGTGATTTTTAACCAGTGTAATGCTAGGAATATTAGCTACTGTAACGTTTTATCTGTCATATAGCCCTTCTCTGAATTCTCAGAAGGATCTCTGTAAAAAAATTAATAAATTCATGGACAAAATCAGTGATATTAGTACATGGATTAATTGTGACATGTCCCTCGTCAATGAAAACAACACAATAAAAAGAGTTTACAGTAATGCACTTAAAAAGGAAGTCAATGAAGCAAGACTTTCTGAAGGGTTTGAAAGCAGTATATTCATGTTTTTTTATTTTCATGTTTTCTAAATCATCCTTTTAGCAGTGGGAATACTGTTACATGTGGATGAAGGTTATTGAGGCTTAATTACTGAAGTAATTCTGTACTTCTCTGTTTGTAAACAATCTTTCTGTTATTATTGAACATATCACATGAAAGTTAATGGGTTTAAATGATCATGAAGTTGAAAGAATGGTTAAAACATCACACAGACAAGGCTAATAAATGATTTTTTCACATTAAAGTGACAGTTCACCCCAAATTCAAATAGATTTTAATGTTTATCCTGGCTGTCTTACATTTAAAGTGCATTACTGTAAGCATGATTTTTATTTCTTTATTTGTTTTACTGAAATTATTTTCTGTGGTGTCGTCAGAATGCCAAAGATGCGGCCTATGGAGCTTGTTTTGATGCTGGAACATTCCTGTAATTATTTGAACTCTGTGGTAAACACATTCTCATATTTCAAATTTACGAAACAAACAAGACAAAGGCAAATAAATGATCAAAACAGACAGTGCTGAAGGGATTTTGGCAGGAATTCATCTATTGTACGGCAGCAACATTCTTGGCAGTGATGTCAGCGGTGGAATGTACTGATGCGAAAGTCTTTAAATGTCACTTAGCATTGAAACACACACTCAGCGTATGAGACAATGGATGCCTGCAGATCTACGCTTTGTTGAGGCTTGGATGTCATAAACTACAGCTCTGAACTCTGACCTGTAGACGTGTTTTGTTTCCCATCAGACACTCTCAAGCAACAAGAGAAACAGACAGGGGAAAGGGAAGAGAAATTGAGCGTTTGGGTGATTCCATCCATCAGCGCTGATGGACTGTAAATGGCTTCAGGTGTGACACTGCCCTGACTGTCTGTCTGTCATCCCTCCGCTCATCTCTTTCATCGTTCGTTTATTTCCTCTCTCAGCTTTCAGCTGTGATGTTGCTCAGCAATGTGTCCTCCTCCTCCAAACTCACACCTAGCCTTCATTTCCAGTGTTCTGCATTCCTCTCATCTCCAGAGGAGACATCTCTTCCTGTCAGTCACTTCTGATTGAATTTGTCCTCCTCATCCTCACTCATTTATAAATGACAATTTCTGTCTCTTCAAAACATTTCAGATTTGACACTGTGTCAGAGAGCAATTGAACCACTCAGAACAGACAGACAGATTGATGGATAAAAAGACAAATTGGACAGACGAATGGACATTTGGACAGAACCTAGACAGACAGACAGAGAGACAGACGGATAGATGGATAGATAGATAGACAAGAGTGTCCTGTAAAAATGTTCAGAAACAACAGTCAAACGGCAACCGCTTGAACGGGACGCCTTTCTCTCTCTCTTTAAAGTGTGTATTTATAGCCTCCAGTCTAACTGCTGTAGGATTTATACTAGTGAAATGACTGGAGGACAAAAATATGAACACTCATGCTGACAACACCATTAACACACAGTGTTGTGTGAGGTAATGTGAGGATCTCACGAGCAGACGGCTTCAATAATTCACACTGCTCTATAACTGAATAGAACATCAGTCATAAACAAAGACATATCAGAGTGAAACACACGCGCTGTGATCGTCATAATGCACTGATGTGTGTGTGTGTGTGTGTGTGTGTGTGTTCACATACATGCTGGAAGCAGCTGCGGATGCTGGGCTCGATGTTGCTCCCGCCGAAGGCTGCCACCTCGCCCAGCTGTCGAGGGATCTGAATGGCATCATGCAGCAGAAGACCCAACTGCCTCTGATCACACGTATCGCCCGCTGATGACACCTGATTAAACAGACCTGAGAGAGACACAAACAAAAAATCAGCTATAAATGTTTGCATTTAAAAGGTAAACTTCTTTTCATTTACACAGCACTCAAAACATGCTAAGAAAGACATTGCCAAAGATGTGATACGTGAGCACAACAGCCAAAGATGTTTCCTTCTAGAAAACAATAAAAAAAGAGCAGTAGAGTGAAAAATCACATTCTGTGTGAAGGGACACTGAGAGATGAGAAACTGAGAACCCTGACAGACTGGAAGATGCATGGACAGACAGACAGCAGTACCTATCTATTTCAGACTCATGGATAGATAGCCAGACAGATAAATAGACTGATATAGACAGGCAGACAGGTGTGATATATATCCACCTTGGATGGATGGATGGCTGAAAGGATGACATAAAATAGACAGACTTGCCAGATATCTGGATAGATAGCTGGACAGAGACAGACAGATAGACATACAAACTGCTACAGACAGACAGACAGAGAGACAGACAGATAGACAGATAGAGTCAGCTAGATCGTTAGACAGACAAATTGCTAGAGACAGACAGCTAGACAGACAGAATGCAGATAAGACACACAGACAGCTAGATATAGACAGACATTCTGTCAGCTAGATACATGAAGACAGACAGACATACAGCTAGAGACAGACAGACAAATTGCTAGAGACAGACAGACTGCAGATAAGACACACAGACAGCTAGATACAGACAGACAGACAAACAGTCAGTTAGCTAGATACATAAAGACAGACAGATAGATACAGACAGACAAATTGTTAGATACAGACAGACTGCAGATAAGACACACAGACAGCTAGATACAGACAAACAGCTAGATAGACAGACAGCTAGATACAGACAGACAGACAGACAGCTAGATAGACAGACAGCTAGATACAGACAAACAGACAGTCAGCTAGACACAGACAGACTGCAAATAAGACAGTCAACTAGATACAGACAGACAGCTAGATACAGACAGACAGACAGACAGACAGACAGCTAGATAGACAGTCAACTAGATACAGACAGCTAGATACAGAGAGACTGCAGATAAGACACAGTCAACTAGATACAGACAGACAGACAGACAGCTACATACAGACAGACAGACAGACAGCTAGATACAGAGAGACTGCAGATAAGACACAGTCAACTAGATACAGACAGACAGACAGACAGCTACATACAGACAGACAGACAGACAGACAGACAGCTAGATACAGACAGACAGACAAACAGACAGTCAAGCAAGACAGAGACTGCAGATAAGACACAGTCAACTAGATACAGACAGACAGACAGACAGCTACATACAGACAGACAGACAGACAGACAGACAGCTAGATACAGACAGACAGACAAACAGACAGTCAAGCTAGACACAGACAGACTGCAGATAAGACACAGTCAGCTAGATACAGACAGACAGACAAACAGACAGTCAAGCTAGACAGAGACTGCAGATAAGACACAGTCAACTATATACAGACAGACAGACAGCTACATACAGACAGACAGACAGCTAGATACAGATAGACAGATAAACAGACAGTCAAGCTAGACACAGACAGACTGCAGATAAGACACAGTCAGCTAGATACAGACAGACAGACAAACAGACAGTCAAGCTAGACACAGACAGACTGCAGATAAGACACAGTCAACTAGATACAGACAGACAGACAGACAGCTACATAGACAGACAGACAGCTAGATACAGACAGACAGACAAACAGACAGTCAAGCTAGACACAGACAGACTGCAGATAAGACACAGTCAACTAGATACAGACAGACAGACAACAAGCTAGACAGACATACAAACTGCTAGACAGACAGACTGCAGATAAGACAGACAGCTAGATACAGACAGACACAGACAGTTAGTCAGACAGACAGACACAAATAGATTAACAAGTAAACATTGTTTATTTTTGTACAAATACCAGACTACATACATTTTAAAAAAACAAATAGACCATATGTTGCTGTATATGGTCAAAGACTCATCTGTCAAAGCTTTTCTAAAAGTTCTTTGTTAAACCAAATGAATAAAACATACTGTCGTTCTATGAAATCATATCCGCTATTTCATAGCTCATAACAGTAAGAGTTCACTCTCCATCCACTCATATATGAGCATTCAATCCCAGCTCAAATGCTTCCCAGCATGCATCATTTATGTGGATAAATTAAAAAAGATAATTTAGCTTATTTTTCATTTAATATTTAAAGCAGTCCCTTCAGTAATCTACACACGGTTTAAGATGTAATGTCGATGAACAGATTACAGCAAATTAAAAGTCCTTCAGTTAATGATAAATGTCCTTTTCCATAATTTTTCATCCATCATCATCTATTTCTGACCTTGGCTCAGGGACGGAGATGACCTTGATTACCAGAGCAAGAGCAGACCCCTGCCAGAGCGGTCACACACACACACACACACGCGCGCACACACACACGCACACAGCGCTGAGCTTCAGTCCTCTGTCCTGAGAGCTTCAGAGCAGTTCAATAAACTCTATTCTCACTCCAACACGCACAACTAAAGTTACACAGACTCTATTTCACTGTGCGCTGTGTTAACTCAAGGTCAGCGAACAAACCCGTCTGTGATTGTCTGTCACTCAGCTCTGCTTTACAAAGTGCTGACCGGACCGAGTGAACCTCAAACTGCTGACCGAAAATGGAAAAAAAACATGTTTTCCATCTCAACAAGCGCTAACCAGTGCAAGGATTCATCTACTGTGAGTCCTGATCACTCAGAGGACTGAAGACTCCCGAGATGAGCCAGAACTTAAAAGCTTCAGTGGGCAACCAGTCATGGGCTGCAGGGTGATATGGCTGTGGCTTATGTACTGTATTATTTGCAAGCTCAAGCACATTTTTATATTTCCCAATAAACTGCAAAAAAATTCAGCATAAATAACATGCATTACCCTTTTATTTCACTCTATTTTAGAGTTAATAATAAATAATCCTTTTATTATAAAAAAAATAAATAAATAAATATATATATATCTATCTCATATGAGTCATCTCTGAAGCCATGCAGTTGATTTGGTTTACGAATTGGACTGGTCACTGACCAATGTTCCAGTCGCAGTGATTCTCGGGTTAACAGCTGACTGACAGCAATATTATCAGTAAATAACCATTTTAATGCATTATTTCAACTCATTTAATGCAACTCTTACTGATAATTATGTTATGGCTGATAACAAATAAATGTGGGGTTCACTAAGCCCTGGGGGTTAGTGAGGGAACTGCAGGGGGTTTGTGATTTGATGAATACTAGGGTCATATGACTATTAATTGGCACCTGTAAACCACGAACATGCAAATGAGTAAAATTATTGAATTTATTAAAATCTCAGGGGGTACTTCAAGAAAACATTTGTCAAAGGCGTTCAACTTAAAAAAATTAATAAATTATGGTACGGTATTAAAAATACTTATTTTAACATATTTAACATGTATTATTTATTAGCATTTTCAAAGAATAAACATTACATTAAAAAAATTACAGATTAAAAAAATATCAGCTAATAACTGAAACATAACCAGTTTATTATGAATCTTTTAGTGTTTTGTCATTTTTGAGCTTGACAAGCTGTTCACTATTAACAGTTGTTATATGAAAAGAGCTTTGTGAAGATCCTTTAAAACTGTCATTCTGTGTTTTGCTGATAAAAAAAAAAAAAAAAAAAAAAAAGGAATTGCGACTTTTTCATCTCTCAATTCTATACACGAATTGATGCGGAATATGGCGGATGCTGCCACACGAGGGTTGGCTGCATCGTCTGCGTCTGTGTTTAAACGATCTCGTCTGAAAACTGAGATATATAATACTGTTGACGGCAAGGTTATTGTTGAGGATGAATTCCTTAATTTTCTTGCTGTTAAAATTAAGACTAAGTCAGAATGAAATTGTCCTGTTGGCTGCAAAGACGTTTGATTCGGATTGGATTGAGGCCTCAAAGAAGGTAACTTACTGTTTGAATTATGTCCTACAACACAACGGAATGTTTCTCATAAAGGGCCACAGAAAGACGTTAATAACATAAAAAGCTGTCTTAAAGTGATGAATGAATGTGGCGAAGACATGCCCAGATTTGTTTCACATTATTTGGATGAGTTGCCACCAGTGTCCTTCGATAGTAGCATTGATGTTTCAAGTTTGCTTGGAAGAATGGAGCAGCTGAGTGTTGAGCTTTGTTCTATGAAACACGCAATGCAACTACATGTTAATGTGGGTGAAGATCTACGAGCTATCACAGTGGATATTAAT
>NW_015505543.1:91032-102140 GCF_001515645.1 Sinocyclocheilus grahami
TGTTAAAATTAAGACTCTAAGTCAGGATGAAATTGTCCTGTTGGCTGCAAAGACGTTTGATTCTGATTGGATTGAGGCTATAAAGAAGGTACTGTTTGAATTATGTCCTACAACACAACGGAATGTTTCTAATAAAGGGCCACAGAAAGACGTTAATAACATAAAAAGCTGTCTTAAAGTGATGAATGAATGTGGCGAAGACATGCCCAGATTTGTTTCACATTATTTGGATGAGTTGCCACCAGTGTCCTTCGATAGTAGCATTGATGTTTCAAGTTTGCTTGGAAGAATGGAGCAGCTGAGTGTTGAGCTTTGTTCTATGAAACACGCAATGCAACTACATGTTAATGTGGGTGAAGATCTACGAGCTATCACAGTGGATATTAATCGAAGAGTGTGTGCTTTGGAGCAATCGACGGATACGATGCGAGGCGGCGGCTCAGAGGGGTTGGCAGCAATGGTCAGAGCTACACTGATCGAGGGTATGGCACTCGGGGCCGCATCAGTGGAAACTTTGGATACGGTCATTGGCGAAAGAGTTGCGGTGGCGAGGTCATTATCTTTGAATGCTCAGAGAGTGGAAAGTTCTGTGACAATGGAGGGAGCTACAGGATTAACATCTTCCTCAGATTCTCCGATGTGGAGTTGCGTGGTGAAAAAAGGTCGTCGACAAGGTTTTGTGAATGCTGATTCTAAAACAAGATCGCCTGCTGTCACTCCCAGGCAGAAAAAGAAGTCCGGTAATGTCATGTCTGTTGTAGGTATTGGAGCTGTGGGCAATATCAGAATGGTTAAGACCAACCTGGTGAGTGTTTTTGCCTCCAAGTTTACACCTGACTTACATGCCTTGACTTTGTCCGAGTACCTGAAAGTAAAACTTGGACGCGATGTTGCTTGTCAGAAGATTTAAACTATACAAAGCAGATACAGTTCATTTAAAATATCTGCTGAATGTAATGAAGTCAGTGAAATGTATGACCAGCAGCTCTGGCCCGAAGGGGCTTTTGTTAGACGCTATTACGAGCCGCGTAGGGTGGGAGTCAGCGGGTCAAATTCTACACTAGTTGCTGGGGAAAGTGTGCGCCTTCGGGTAGAATAAACAAGTGTCGGTGCCCCCCATGGACATTCGGGTTGTGTCATACAACTGTCGTGGTCTGCGTGTGGGCCAGAGTGTGTTATTATTATTTATATAATTTTTATTTATTTGTATTATTATTATATTATTAAACCTATGTTAGTGAGGCTTGGAACACAACATCATGGTTGGACCATTGTATTAGTGCAGCAGATGCACATGCCTCGCTGAGGGGTATGAGTATCTTATATGATACAGTAACAACTGATCACATACCTGTGTCTATGGTGATCAATGTTGAGTTTTTTGTAGCGATGTCTAATAATGAAAATAATATCAATGCAGCAAAAATGGATTGGTCAGCACTTACAAAAGGAGGACCTTTTAGTCTATTATGTAAATACAGATAGATGTCTGAGTAATATTCATTTACCTACGGATGCAATGATGTGTAGTGATGTTAACTGTAAAGATGCAAATCATCAGAGGGATATCGGCTCAATGTATAATGATAGAGTTAATGCCCTGCATGGTTGTAGTAAGCCATTTTTCGTAAGTCATAAATCGAAGGGTATAATGAATAAGACTAGGCCTGGCTGGAGTAAATATGTAGCTGAATATCAGGCTGAAGCCCCGGAAACTTTTAAATTATGGGTTATATCAAGGGCCTGAGCTTGATTATAAGAAGTTTACAAATGCAAGATATAAGTATGCTATTCGTTTTATCAGTAAAAATGAGCATTGGAAAGAGATTTTTGGAAAGAAGTCAGAACTTTTAATAGATGCAGAGTATCTCTTCCTTGTACCTTAGATGGAGTTTCTGGGGCAGAGAATATTGCAGAATTATGGAGACAGCATTATTGTAGTCTTTTTAATTGCATCCAAAATGAATTGTATAATGTGGATGATATTCAAGTTAATGATCCAATAGTGATTATGTCACGTGAGGGGGATCATGCTATAAGTAAATTGCCTCAAAATAAAGCTAGTGGCCTAGACAATATTTCTGCTGAACATCTTAAATATGGAAGTAAGAGGATATCCCCTTTATTAGCTGTCTGTTTTACTGGCCTTTTGATTCATGGTGTGTTACCAGATTCAATGTTGTCTGTTCTGTTAGTGCCAGTTATTAAGAACAAAGCTTGAATGGTAGGTAATTTAGATAATCATAGACCTATAGCTTTAGCTAGTATCCTGTCTAAAGTGTTGGAAAAAATCTTGCTGGATAAAAAGAATTAATAAATGTGTTTATTAATTCTACAGACAATCAGTTTGGATTTAAGGCTAAACATGGTACTGATCTTTGCATCTATGCATTAAAGGAAATAGTAAACAAGTATAGAGATAAAAACTCATCAGTCTTTATGTGCTTCATTGATGCATCTAAAGCTTTTGATCGGGTTAACCATGCAAAATTATTTTTTTAAATGAGACAAAGAGGGGTGCCAGAATACATTGTGAGAATCCTGGCTTATTGGTATGCCCACCAGATGATGCGAGTAAAATGGGGCAATAAAGTCTCTGCGCCTTTTGGGGTTAGTAATGGCGTGAGACAAGGAGGGATTTTGTCCCCAATTCTGTTTAATCTTTACATGGATGATCTATCTGAATGTTTGAATGCTTGTAAAACTGGGTGTATGATTGGGAATATTCTAGTGAATCATATTATGTATGCAGATGATCTTGTGGTGTTTTGTCCTAGCAGTGCTGGTCTTCAACAGCTTTTAAATATGTGTTCTGATTATGGTCTTGAACATGATATTTTATATAATCCTGATAAGAGTGTGGTTATGATTTGCAGAACTAAGGAGGATAAAAGTATAACATTTCCAGTTTTCAAGTTGTCTAATAGGAGTCTCACTGTGTGTGCTAAAGTGAAATGTTTGCGAGTGCAAGAGTAATCACTTTTAAAGCACTGTTACGAAATCTTATGTATAGATTTATCTGCCGGCTAAATGCTTCAAAAAATGAGATTATTGTGGGTCTATCAAATATAAGGGTTAGTACTACACGGTATCAGTCAAAGCTGTGGAGACATTGGTATTGTTGTATTTTGTAACTTTTTATTGTGGTGGTAGATGCTGTGGGTTGTATATGTTGTCCTATTGTCTTTTTTTTTTTTTGGACCTTGAGTCTGTAATAAAGATTGATTGATTATACATGTTTTCCCAGAATTGCATGATATTCTTTCACAATTTTTTTTTTCTTAGAATTGTGTGATACACACTAGCAATTGTGAGAAATAGTCAGAATTGAGAGATGTAAACTCAACTCTGAGAAAAAATGTAGAATTGCGAGATATAAATACATTTTTTCTCAGAATTGTGTGATATAAACATGAAATTCAAAGAAATAGTCAGAATTGTGATATACATTTTTTTTCATTGCGTGATATATGTAAATCTGAGAAATAGTCAGAATTGTGAGATGAATACTTGCAATCGTGAGAAAAAGTTAGAATTGTGAGAAATAAATGATTTTTTTCTCAGAACTGCGTGATATAAACTTCAGAATCCTAGAAAATCAGAATAGCGAGATGTAAACTCATCTCATAAAACAAGTTTATATCTCGCATTTCTGACCTTATAATTTGCAATTGTGAGTTTCAATCACACAATTATGGGGGGAAAAAGTCAGAATTGTGAGATTTAAACTGGCAATTCTGAGAAATAAAGGCAGAATTGCATGATATAAACTCGCAAATGCGAGAAAAAAAATCAGATTTGCGAGATGTAAACGTGCAATTGCATGAAAAAGTCAGGATTGCGAGATATAAATTCACAATTGCGAGAAAAAGGTCAGAATTACTAGTTCATATCTCACAATTCTGACTTTATGACTTGCAATTGCGAGTTTATATCATGCAAGACATACTCGCAATTGCGAAAAAGAAAAAAAAAAATTAGTAAGATAAATAGTTGCAATTAATGTGTTTTATTTTTTATTTAGTGGCAGAAAGTGGCTTCCATAATATGCACGATTCGAAACATTAGGTGCTGAGTAGACCAAAGACATCCTGAACTTAAAGGGATACTCCACCCCAAACTGAAAATTTTGTCATTAATCACTTACCCCCATGTCGTTCCAAACCCGTAAAAGCTTTGTTCGTCTTCGGAACGTGAAGAAAACAAAAATAACGACTTTATTCAACAATTTGTCTCCTCTGTGTCTCTCCGCATCACACGTCATTTTGGAGAATATCCGCTGAACGCAAGCAGTGTACGCTCTTCTGTGTCAGCCGCGCCACAAGGATACGTTTTCTATGTGTATTTACACTTTGATTTGAACGAAAACAGCGCATCCGTGCAGCGTGGCTGACACAGAAGAGCGTACGCTGCTTGCGTTCAGCGGATATTCTCCAAAATGGCGCTACGGTGATGCGGAGAGACACAGAGGAGACGAATTGTTGAATAAAGTCGTTATTTTTGTTTTCTTTGCGTACAAAAAGTATTCTCGTCGCTTCATAACGTTACGGTTGAACCACTGATGGCAGATGGACTATTCTGACGATGTCTTTCATACTTTTCTGGACCTTGACAGTGTGATTTACTTGGCAGTCAATGGGACAGTCACAAGCCTCCCGGTTTTCATCCAAAATATCTTAAATTGTGTTCCGAAGACAAACAAAGCTTTTACGGGTTTGGAACGACATGGGGGTAAGTGATTAATGACAAAATTTTCATTTTGGGGTGGAGTATATCTTTAACTTGATGCATGTCTGATGTTATGTAGATGTATAATGAATAACAAACTCTTAGCAATCAGTTTACGATATTTCTAAAATCAAAACATAAGTTTTCAAAAGGATGTGGAAAATAAATCGACTGTTGTAAATTGTAACAGGGTGTTCGTCAGGTAAAGACATGCGTCATTAGGCACTAGCTGTGCGCACAATGGCAGGATTTTAATGTAAGTGTCGTTGTGTCATAACAAGCCACATGTCTGGTGTAGAGACAGCGCAAGCGTGTAATACGTACGTGTCGTAGACATTGAGCAGCCAGTTGAGACACATGTCCACACACAGCGGGACGTTGACCAGGTCTTTGTGTTCCTGCTCCAGTCCGTCATAGACAGACGTCAAGCAGTTGATGACCTCAGGAACCGTCAGCTGCTGGGAGTTCACCGTCAACTTGTGCTGCTGGAACATGGACTGAGCCACACTCAGATCCAGCAGATCCACTGAGAGACAGAGAGAGACAACGTTGGTCTTCACTGAACTCAAACTCAATCAGCAGTGCTGCAGCCGTGACGTCAAAACCCACAATAATAATTCACTACGGGTTCCCTCGAGACTTTCCTATGGGGTTCTTTTAATGGGGCATTTCACTCACAACCCAATGGCTTTATGTAGTAACTTATTACAAACATACTTAAAAAAAAAAATTAATAAAATTCAAATTTGCATTTTCGGTATAGCTGTTGAAGAACAAAACGACCATGTATCTTCAATTTATATTTACCACAGTCCTTGTTCTACACATATATTGGAAAACCCAACTACTGTATAAAAACCCATAGGAAAATCTTGAGGGAACCAATGGCAAATTAGACTTCAATCAGTCATGCATGGTACTAGTAACACCAAAGTCATGGGTTCGATTCACAAAGAAAGCAAGAACTGATCAAATGTAAATGTGCAGCTTGAATGCAATCTAAGTCACTTAGGATAAAAGTAAATGTAAATGCTAAAAAAAAAAAAAAAAAATTATGTATTAGTTCTTAAGCAGTTTAAAAAGGTGGGTTTTTTTCAATACGAAAAAAATATATATATTATGTAGGTGCCAAATAAAACTAACATTTATTTTTGCACAGAGTATTGAAAGGTAGCTTCCTCAAGGGGCTTTACATGAGAAAAATAAATAAAAGAACACGAGTAATTAAAACGAACACATAAATACAGCAATCAAATAAAAGCTTTTACAAAATTATACAGATTTAAATATTCTAGTAGACTGACTTCATAACAGCAATTTTTGGGGCGTCAGAAAAGATCAGAAGTATCTGTCCCCTCATAGCCACAAGAGAAATACTGAGGACATAAATTAAAAATAAGTAATTAAATAGTCATTAAAAACACATTAAAGGGCATATTTACCACCAAGTGACTATGCAGCAATACAGTCATCAACAGCGATATGTATTTAAGAGAAATGCCATTTGAGTACATCGATGAACAGTTTTGAGCAATGTTCGGACTACTCACTTGAGTTTTGAATGACTCGCTGAAATGGCCTGAACTCTAACAGTGTTTTTGCTACTAAAGTTTAAATCCCAGATGCTACTAAATCTTGAAGCTCTTTCCTTATGCATGACAAGAAGGGCTTGTCAATACGGTTTCATGATAGTGGTCTCTTACACTATTGCAAAGGCTAATCTGATGCAGTCTATTATTTACAGACCACACACAAATCATTGCAGCGATCACTAGAATATTATACAAAAAGAATAGACTTCTGAACGTATATTTTATTAAGCAATGCAATACGATTTTCACAGAAAACTAAATATAAACTTGTAATGCCAAAACTTAAATTTTCAAGGTTTGCTTTCAAGCTACGTCTTCAAGAACGAATGTTAGTGTCAGAAATCTACAAAAATAGAAACTAAGCCACTGGCAAAATGTCTTGTTAGCGGTCACAGCCGGTTAGGGCAAACATCCCGATTAACATGGACGTTTTATAGCTTGTCACGTTCCGTTAGGACACGGTGTCAGCGTCTGAACCATCAACACTATTCATCTTTGATGGAGCGATGGATGCCATATTCCCTGTTTACACTTTTAATGAGACCAATTAACAACTCAAGAAACAAACACGCATGCAAATGAAGAGATCACGTACACACACGCTCCTCACTCATTCTCTGCGTGCTGTTAATTGGGCCTCTCTGAGTTAATTGAGTCGATGGAGTGAGACGACGCAAGCACGCAGCTCTAATATAACACACTTACAGCAGAGGGCTTTCTGTAGCCGGCGGATCTTCATAGCTGTCCTGTATGCCGAGAAGCGCACGTTGTTGAGGTCAGCTAAAGGGAAACAGTAGAGAAAGTGTAAGTAAAACACAAAGACTGTAAACTGAACTGAGTCTGAGTTCAGGAATGAGGAACGTTCAATGTGTGAAAAAGATGTTTCGATTCACGGATGAATCGTTTATTTGAGTCAGTTCTTTTTAATGATTCGCGACATGTGAAATCCATAAATAGCACACCATCTGACACGATCTACATACACAATCTGAACTTGACAACAGGGTTATAAAACTGCAGCATTTCATTAAATATTTCACAACAACAAGTTAAAAAAAGGTCTGTGTTGAGAAGCATGTTCTTACACCAGTTAAGGTTAACAAGTCAACAAGATGTGAAGGTCATCTAACAGGTTGAACTGGGTTCTTGTTAGGAAAAGGTCAAAATATGATTGATACACTTTGTCTTTTCTGTCAGCTGTGAGTGCTTGTCTTGTGCACGCACATCATACTCGACAGACTGAAGGTAATCTGTATGCTAATTTCACAATCTTTTCTAGTGTTATTTTTATAGCTATCAGTGCTGTACATGTAAACATATTTAATGAAAGTGTGTATCAGCATTAGTAGCACAGAATTAGCATCAGAATTAGACTACCTATCCTGGCCCAAAATCTGACTGACTCTAAAATTATTCAAATTACATATAATCTTCAATAAATACATAAATACAAACAATTGGTCTCACGTTTTATTGTTTTTGTTAACTAAAACTATTTAAATTGCTTTCATTAACAGAAATGAAATACACATACATTTATAAACATTTATTATACATATTATATTCTACACTAATAACTAATATAAAATGTTCTTAATTGTTGCTTTATAATACCTAATGTAAAAAACGATTTTTTTGAACCAAACCCAAAACTGACCCCCATCACATTTAGTTTGTGTCCTCTCTGTATAACTGTGAATAGTTGCCCTCGGGTTCACGCGTGCGTGTGTGTGCGCGCGTGTGTGTGTGTGCGCATGTGTGTGTGCGCGTGTGTTTCAGAGACAGCAAACACAGACACACACCTCCTCTGTGGACAGATGCGGTCCAGTATTTCTTCAGCTGTGGATTTAGACGAGACTTGAGCTGCTCTCAGCGCGTCTCTGAAGGGTGATAAGACACGAGTCTCTGTGTGTGTGTGTGTGTGTGTTTGTGTCACTTACAGAGAGAGTGATAGAGCTCGGTCATCTTGGGATGGTCCCAGCACGTCGTCTGACTCTGATGACTGCAGAAGACAACAGAGAGGGACAATATGACTCTCTAGTCTCTACACCGTCTGCTGTTATTGTGTGTGTGTTTGTGCTATTTGTCCATTTGTATGAACAGAATTACAACATTTTGATTCCAACAAATGTTGAATCTCTTACGTCAGTGATTCCCAAACTCTGTACACCGTTTAACCCCTTAAATGTACCAAATTGATTTGTACAATTTATTTTTTTCTTCCTCCCCTCTCCTTTATAATATATTTATTTACTTAATTATCCTGTGATTATTTGATTTATTTTCAATATTATTTTCCTTCTTTCCTCTCTTTATCTTTTTTAATGTTTTTTTTCCTCCTGGTCTCTCTCACTTTTTTCTTTCTCTCTCTTGAATAATCTATGTTATATACATTCAAGATAAAGAGGTGTACAACACGTATGCATAACAATCTTACACCAAACACTTCACATAATTACAAATGTAACTTTACTGTGTGTGTGTGTGTGTGTTTGGCTTAGTTTGTGTGTTCACTGTCTGACTTGGTTTATATTTAAAGCACTGTTTTCCTCCATTTTACTATGTTTTTCTTTATGTCTTATATTGTCTTGCTCTGGAAAAAAAAAGAGCTCCACTGGGATTTTAGACACACATTTCAATCATTTGATGACATTTGCATGTTGCATGTTCATGATGTCTCAATGTTGACTAATATTCATATAGCAAAAAGGTAAACGATTACAACATTTCATCTTTTTTTAGTAGGTGTGTTTTATTTTTTTACTTCTATCTTGTTTACTTATATATTTTTTTACTATATCATCACATACCCCACACAGAATTGTTTTAATTGTGTTTAATAATTATTTTTTTTCGATTGGGTAGGCATTGTCTGCTGGCTTCCATGGTGGAATATGCTGTGTTTCCTGCCAACTGGCAACCCGGGGGGTCGAAATACGATTGGCTGAATTGGCAGTGGGCGGAGTCACACAGACCAAAACAAAAACAGACATTCCGTCATGGAACACATGTTTTAAAGCAAAATAACTGGCTGTTTTTCAGAGAAACAGATATGTAAACGTACCATGTTTCCTAAATATCTACATTATGCTAGTTTTATGCTTTAATACAATTAAAAAAAATTACATACAGCACCTTTAAGTAAAGTTGGAACACACTGATTGGGGACCCCTGGCTATTGTTTAGGAAAAAACTAAACGCACATTGTAATGTTCTTTCACTGTACACCTTGCTATTCATGATTCAAGCTTAGCAATTCTTAGTGTTTGATGCATGAGCAGAGCTAGATGGTGCGTGGAAAGGTAATCAAGCTTGAAATGTTTGCTGAAGTGACTACAGATGTCAAGATTTATAAAATAAGTTACATTTTGGTCCGTTCTAATCCCAAAACTGATCAGATCGCTTCAGAAGATGTGTTTTCGTGAGTTGTGTGGATTATTTTTGTGTTGCCTTCACATACTTTTAGGAGCTTCAAAGTCGGTCACCACTCACTTTCATTGTACCTACAGAGCGAATATTATTTCTGAAATCTAAAAGTCACAGAAAGTCAAGAAAGTCACACATCTGGAATGGCATGGCATGACAAGTTTCATTTTTGCATGAACTCTTTCTTTAAGAATTAACCACTGGAAATCTCATGCTGAATAATGTCTGGAGTGGTTCTAATCTTGAGGCAGACACCACTATGTCTGACTGAGCTTCTGTCTCGGTCTCATCATCTCATTTATGACTCGTTCACATGTTGATAGAGGTCCTCTCTCCGCTCCGCTGCTATCGCCAGACGGCTCAAACCGTCTCAGCCAGACCCAACAGACGGAGCGCCGGGGACATGAGCAGCCTTAAACAGACCCTGATGGGTGTTCAGAGCTCAGCTTTACTGACACATACAAGGAGCCAGGTGTGATGGCGGATAACCTTTCTGTCACATAAATTGATTTTCAGCGGGATCAGTGAGGACTTCGGTGTTTGGAGGTCTGTGCTCTGGGCCGTAATTGAACTGGTTACCGCAAACCGGTGAAATAACCATCTATAGCAGGACAACAGCAAATCATCATCTACAAAACTACAGTCAGCTGCCTTACGGTCTACAGCAATATTCAGTGACGATGGATGAAATACCACATTTATATATATATATATATATATATATATATATATATATATATATATATATATATTTTAATAAGACAAAAAATGTGGTATTTCATCCATCGTCACTGAATATTGCAGCATTCTGGGATTTGTGAATTGGTGATTCCATAGCATTCAAAGTATTATAGAAGAAGCCTGGCATATCTTGCTGATGCAGTGAATGATTATTCGTATATTTACATGGTATACATCAAAATACTGTGGTACAACCACAGTACATTTTTAAGGCTGTGCATCTACTTTCCACTAGCTGTTTCATTGCAAGTGCTGTAATGAAATGACTTCTTATATAACATTTAAAAGTCCGGGGCTGAAAACTTTTTTTTTTTAATGTTTTTGAAAAAAAGTTTCTCATGCTCACCAAGGCTGCATTTATTTGAACACAATACAGTAAATCAGTAATATTTTGAAATATTATTATAATTAAAAATAACTATTTTCTATGTGAATATATTGTGTGATCATTACTCCAGTCTTCAGTTTCACATGATCCTTCAGAAATCATTCTGACATGCTGATGTGCTGCTCAAGAAACATTTCTGATTATTGTGAATGTTGATATTTGTATTTGTGTGTGAGAGTGTGTGTCTGTGTGTGTGTGTGTGAGTGTGTCTGTGTGTGTGTGTCTGTAAGTTT
>NW_015505543.1:102696-117981 GCF_001515645.1 Sinocyclocheilus grahami
GTGTGTGTGTGTTTGTGTGTGTGTGTGTGTGTGTGTGTGTGTGTGTGTGTGTGTGTGTGTGTGTGTGTGTGAGTGAGAGAGAGAGTGTGTGTGAGTGTGTGAAAACCATAGTACTTTTTTCAGGATTTTTGGATTAAGAGAAAGTTCAACAGAACAAAATGTATTTGAAATATAAATCTTTTATAGCACAATTATTGTTACTTTTGAGGAATTTAAAGTGTCCTTGCAAAAAAGAAAGAAAACAAGTTTTCATTTTTTTTAAAAAAAAAAAAAAAAAAAAAAAGAAAGAAACTGACTAACTGAACCCAAACTTTAGAAAAGGTGGAGTAAATGTTTAAAGCACTGAAAAAAATATATGAAGTATATATAATTAAATAAAGAACAAACTAAATAACTGCTTGGTTACATTCTGCATCCCGAGCAGCAGGCAGAGGTTTACAGTACAGGATATGAGAGGTGTTTCACTGAGAGCGCTGAGCTGCTTACAGGATTAGATGCTGCTCTCTCATCTCTCTCACACACACACACACACACACACTCACACACACACACACACACACACACACACACACTCATACACACTCATACACACTCACACACACACACACACTCACAGACACACACACACACACACACACTCATACACACTCATACACACTCACACACACACACACACTCACAGACACACACACACACACACACACTCATACACACTCATACACACTCATACACACACACACACACACACACACACACACACACTCACCCCTAGTTTCAAACACACTTCATTCCTTTGATCTCTTCAATTAATGTTTGATTATTTGAGTCAGCATAAGTATTTGTGTGTGTTAGAGAAAGTTTGTGTGTTTCGATCGAGAAGAACCAGTATTTCACTCTTGTGAGTCGCAAGAATCTTGGCTTATATAAAAGCAAAGCAAAGGCAAAGCAAAACTCCAGATGAACAGATGATATTAATAATAACATTCAATAATTTTGTCTATAAAAATATAATATACATAATAAAACACAAAATATATAAATGTCTATAAAATATATAATATTCAATCTAATTTCACTGTAAAGTCATTCTATTATGCAAACATATATAATAGAAAATAATTACAATAATTGTAATTATTTATATATGTGTAAATTATCACATATAATCATCATCATCAATACAAACAAGTTTCATGGTATAAGGTGCATTCGATTCACATATCTGTTTTAATTCTAACATAAAAGAGTGAATAGATTTAAATACATGTGCTATTTAAATTATTATTTTAATATAACATTAATGTTAATATAATATTATTATTAATCATTTATTTGTTAGGTATGGTTCCAAGCACGAAGCAGAATAATGCTCTACTGTTCATTAAACAAACAAACAAACAAACAAAAGAGAGTGAGACATGGACATTACTAAAATGAACAAAAGAGATCTGAAATTAGATTTAAGGCCAGGAACAGTGTGAACGCAAAAAGAACTAGCTCATTTTTCACTTTTTGATCCACTTAAAGGCGTTTTATTAAAGATCACCCATGTGCAAAAACACCTTATTTGTGGCTGTTTTGTCTCAAGTCTCTTTTCTTGAAAGCCGTTTGACAGGTAAAGCAGCCTGTCATGGCCAACAAGCTCCCGCAGATCGCCCTCCACACCGATCTCTGACTTCAGACGCCTGAGGGCTTTCCCTCACAACTAGCAGGGCGCCGAGAGCCAGCGACTTTTAATTAGGAAGACCAATACGCTTTGCTAATTGCCGCTGCCTCAGAACAGGAAGATCAATGAGCCGAGAGGACGCATTGTACAGAGAACCAAACGTTTGTTCTGGAGATCAGCTCTAGATGTAAGAGCACAGAGAGCTTCGAGCAGCCTCACACAAGGCTTTCTGCAAATGTAAGAGAGATTCCTTCAGGAAATGAAACGATGAGAAAGAAAGCATCTCTGCTGTATTCATATATGCACGGCCATATGGGGACTGTCAGAGAAGAGGAGTTCAGCTACCGGGCATTCGCCACAACACACCTGCTGCCCTGCACACACACGGCTGCTTTTGTCTGTTTCTGCTTTTACAGGCCCCTTTCATCTCCTTTTCTCAACTACAAAACTCCAGAGTTAAAATGTAACGTAACGCACTGCTGATCTGGAACAATCTGTTTGGCACAATTCAGCATCACAGTTTAGTGACTAATAACTGTAGTAGACCATGCATTTTAAGACACCACAGATGCCATGGTGAATATCCGTAAAGTCTATTCTATTCTTTTTTTGCTCTCTAGGTCACTATTTTTTTTCCCACCTTAATTCACATGCCATTCCTCCTCCTCCATGTCTGGCTCATTGTCAGGATGCTGCTGTAAGCAACTGTCTTTCTCTCTCGGGGCTCGATGGGCACTTAGCTGAAGGGACAATGTATTTGGGCAGAGGAGCTGTAACTTTTGCCTATAGTCTGCAGAGACGTTGTGAGGTCACGCTTGAATTTACTGAATAAATCCTGCTTGCCGTGGTGGCTCGGATTTGACTGTTTTTTACATGACAAATGTGAGTTAGGATACAGAACCTGATCTCCACTGAGACCCTGGGGTCCTAGATCAGGCCAAGAAGTTTGGGATAGTGTTTTTTTTTTCCTTCCGTTTTTTTAAAGATTTTTTTTTCCCCAGCAAGGATGCATTAAATTGATCAAAATTGACAGTAAATTCATTCATAATGTTACAAAGGATTTTTCTTTCAAATAACCGTTTGAAATAAGCTTTCTACTCAACAAAGAATCCTGAAAAATATACTATATATATTGTGGTTTTCACAAAAACTGCTTTCATCATTGATAATAATCAGAAATGTTTCTTGAGCAGCATATTATACTGATTTCTGAAGGATCATGTGACACTGAAGACTGGAGTAATGATGCTGAAAATTCTGCTTTGATCACAGCAATAAATCATATTTTAAAATGTATTCACACAGAAAACAGTCAATTTAAATTCTAATAATATTTCTACATTTTTTATTATATTTTTATATTTAATAAATTCAGCCTCAGAGACTTTCAAAAACACTTTTAACATCTTACTGACTCAAACTTTTGAACGGCAGTGTATATAAAAATAAATTAAAAAAATGTACAATAACAATTTGCTCCCGAAATGTGTTCATGCCAAAAGTAATTCGCAAAGGTGTCCCTATGAGCCATACATCAGCTCAGTCCACCATTTCAGCCAAACTTTGAAACCGTTTGCTAGTGTGTTTCTATGTTCAAAAAGCGGATTTCACACCATGCTGGTGTCAAAACAACTCGGTTCCGCTCCGACAGCTCTGAAGTGAAAGCACCCTTAAAGAGATCAGTCCACATGGAAACAGATGTGCGGCTATGTCTGAGGGAGCACTTACTTGATGTAGTAGGGCACTTTATTCTGGGACACTGCTCTCTGCCAGGGCAACTGCACCGAAGCTGCGGACACATAATAAAAGATTGATTCGAGCGGAGATCAGGGGTCTGATCTCAACTCTGTTGGTAAATGAAGCGTTAATTAAGAACATCTCTCTCATATCAGCGGACTCTCGCTCTTTTAATTTCTCCAGACACTAAAGTAACATTCCTAAGGTTCACACTGGATGATATATATCGCAGAACTGCTCTCTCAGCAGAATTTACTGGACGCAACACTGCTTTCACAGCGAATGCCATGGGATTCAGGATGCTACAACTTCAAAGGCTCTAAAAAAACTCTAGTGACGGTCTTAAGTAAAGAGCTTTCCGCATGTCTCGTGTCAGCATTACACAAACTGCAGAGTAACTTACAGCACAGGGATGGATAAGAAAAGGAGGCAGGTAACACAAGGTTAAAAAAAAAAAACCTTAACACCATTTACTGCCAACATTTCGGAAAAAAGGTGTAGGGTGAGAGAGAACATTGTTTTATGTACTGTTATTGTTACATCTTATTTAATATAACGTAATTGACACATTTTCATTGCCAATAAAGGAAACATTAAAACTGATCAAATAAAACGTGTGTGTGTTAATGACTGCTCTTGACAGCCCATTGAAACAGAAAATAGTGGAGAGTTAACCTCTGACTTATTAAACACAAAAGCTTTGCCACTGTTAAAGTGTATATGTGTGTACTGAGGTGTGATTTTCCATCGCATCTGACACTGGCTGCTTAATTTTTCATGGCTGACAGTTACTGTTTGTGTGCGAGTGTAAACTTGTGCCAATTAAAATCAAATTAATTTCAATTATTTTTGTCCCCTCAATGAGAATGAGTTGGCAAATCTCTGTGATTACAGCACTGATACTATTAACACTCTACAAAAGCAATTACACCCGTGAATATTACATGAACATTAAATATTTAAAGTAGAGACTGAAACAAGTTGCTACTATTCTCCCCAAACAAAGAGAAGACAGACATTTAAATCAGAAATGCAAGGGATTTTTCACTGGTTTTCATATCTTCAAGAAGAAAATCTCTTAGTAAAGTAAACAGACCTTTCATCAACAAGTTTGAAGACTGAAGCATCAATTATTTCAAATTGTGCAGGATAAGCTATAATACCCTTGGTTATGGGTTTGAGCAAATACTAACCATATATACTAGAATAAACAGCTGAAAACAGAAAAATGTGTCACCAGAGTGTGTTATGTTTTAGATGATGTTATGCTGGTGTTCCCATCCGGATCTTAACTAGTTTAACCAGCGAGACTTCATTGGTCAACCGATTTCACTAACTGCTCATGTACTGTGTTGATCCACCAACTACACCAGCTTCAAACTAACACTAACCATTCAGAACTCATGCTGTCTAAGCTGGTCTTTTCAGGAGGGTTTGTAATAGTAAAGTTGCCTTGGCAAGTACCACTAACTTTTCAGGCAGCACTGAAGCCCAGTGAAATAAAGCTGACATGATGGTGTGAATTTATTCATGTGTTTTGACTCACTGGATAAGAAGTGTTGAGAGGAGGGTCCAAAATCCCTGTGTGCTTCCTGTAAGAGCTTCAACCTGTCCTCTACAGCCGCCTGGAGACAGACAGAGACAGGGAGAGAGACAGTTAGATTGGCTGATAAATGGAATGACAAACAAGCTGAAAAGAAAATGCATCCACACAGTCACAGCAGGGCACAAATCTCAGCATATGAAAGACGGTAATGAACAGACACACTCAAGACTTAGTCTTTCTGCACCGTCAGTGAGTGTGCTAAACAGATCCTGAGGAAAACAGATAAAGTCTCATCAGACACACCACACACACACACACACACACACACACACACACACACACACACACACACACACCACTTCTGAGAACAACATACATCCTCACGAACACAGACTGCACTAATGACACAAGAGAAGAGACTGGATTTATTAGATTATTTATTAGATTTATTAGGATTTGCTATTAGGAAGGGAAGGGGAGGGAAGGGAAGGGAAAGGGAAAAGGGAAGGGAAAAGGGAGGGGAAGGGAAGGGATGGAAAAGGGAAGGGAAGGGAAGGGAAGGGAAGGGAACGGGGAAGGGAAGGGAAGGGAATGGAAAAGGGAAGGGGGAAGGGAAGGGGAAAAGGGAAGGGAAAAGGGAACGGGGAAGGGAATGGAAAAGGGAAGGGGGAAGGGAAGGGAAGGGAAGTGAAGGGAAAGGAAAAGGGAAGGGAAGGGAAAAGGGGGAAGGGAATGGAAAAGGGAAGGGAAAGGAAAGGAAAAGGGAAGGATGTATGAAAAAGAACAGGAAGAGGAAGGAGGAAACAAACAAGAAATAGGACAGAGAAAGGAAATGGAAAAGGAGAGGAGTGTGTATGAAATGAAAAAGAAGAGGAATAATTAGTAAAGGAAAATGAAAAGGAGAGGAGTATGCAGATAACCTGCATGAAAGGAACAGGAAAGGAAAAGGAAAATGAATGAGGAAAGGAAAGGAAAGCAAAGGAAATGGGAAAATAAAAAAGAAAGGAATAGAAAAAGGAAATGAATATGCAGAGCACCTGCATAAACAGAACAAGAAGATGAAGGAGAAGGAAAGCAAAAGGGAAAGGAAAAACTAAAGGCAAAAAAAAGTAATATGGAAAAAGGAAAAGGCAAAATAATAGGCAAAATACCTGCAGTAGTTTCCAGCGCATGTTGAGGTTGTCTAACTGGCGGTTGGTGGTGGAGGACAGCTGGACATCCAGTGGGGTCAGCTGACCTGCCAGATCATTCACAGCTCGGACATCCTGTTTCAGAGGCGCGATCTCATCACAGAACACCTGAAACACACACACACAGAGAGAGAGAGAGAGAGAGATAAATAAATCACATTACCATCTTTATCTCTGCATATCGCCCAAACACAAATTTAAATAAATCATCAGCCGGAGCGTTTGGCAATGACTCATAGCATGTGTGAGAGGTGTAACAGCGTCATCGTGGGATAAAACTATAAAAATAGCTTCAGGCAGGAAAATTATTAACTAGAATAAACTAGAATAATCCTTAAAGGAATAGTTCACACAAAAATGGAAATTCTGTCACTATTTACCCTCCCTTGTGTTCTTCAAAACCCAAAGGATTATGTTTCTTTAATGGAATACCTTATGATCGAGATGTTAAACTAAATGTTCACATAGTTCTTGTTCATACAATGAAAGTAAAATTGACCAGGACTTGTCATACTGCAAAAAAGCCAATTTTTTGGGATCTTTTATGCACCTTTTTGAAGCTTCACAACCCCCATTTCCTAGCAGTGAAAAGTATCATGATGAATATCTTCTTTTATGCTCCACAGAAGTCAGTCAGTCATACAGGTTTGAAATGAAATCATGAGTGAATGATGACAGAATTATAATTTTTAGAATTAATAATCCAGGATGAATTGACTGAACTTTCATACCGACAAGAACAGTAACGTACCGTTGTTTTCTCGATGTGATCCTGTAGGGAATCTATGAGAAGGTCTCCCACCGGTTGCCACCCTGCTTTGAGCTCCTCGGCCTGGGCTAGACGCAGGTCCAGTTGGTCCATGGAGCTCTGGAGATCCTGGAGTTTATCCAGTGCTCTGTCCGCCTGCTCTTGCCAGGTTCCCGCATGTCCCATCAGCCTCTCCCAGCGCTCACCCACCTCTGCAGTCTGCTTACGAATCGCCTTAGCCACCCGATGGGCCTTCTCTTCCGGGGTCAGCTCTATGAAAAACAGCAGACGCAAACTCAATTTAAATTACATCTTCACTTCAGTTGACCTCAATTAAGTTCATTTTGGAAACTTTTGTAATAAAAAAGGTAAATTCAGTCAGAAACAAGAGACTCTACTTCTGGAATGGTTTCTAATTCTGTATTGTTGTGTCTGGGAACAAAAACATACTAACTATGGGCTTAATCACACCTGGCTCATTTTATAACCTGCCATGTTTTCTCCCTTAGTTTGGTTAAATACATTACACACACACACACACACACACAGAAACACAAAAAAATAAACGGCAATTGTGTTTGGATGCACACCAAAACAAATCAGTTCAAAATCGTCTGAACAATGTGGTCTCGGCCTGATTGGAAACAAACTCTGGAATGGTTTACTTGTGGTGAGACAACAAATCAATCTGACCTGAAAGACCAAAAAAAGCATAGTTGAAAACCAAAGATCTCTAAATGTTGTGCAACTGCTATATATATACTGTCTATATATATATATTTCAATCATGACAACTCTCTGAAGATTTTAGCATGGTGATGGATATGACAATGTTAATGTATTTGGTCTTGGCGGAAAATAGATCTGCTACGCTGCTGCTGAATTGCTGCTGCTGTTGGTATTTGCTGTAGTTGTAGATTATTGCTCCTGCTGCAAGAAAGTACAGGAACTTGCTACTGGCAATGCATATGGGGGATACAGTGCCGTGAGTACTTAAGACATACTGCTGCTGCACAAATAGCATCTGAAATAACCCTCCAACAAAGCTGGAAGAAGAAAACAAAACAACTAAATATGTATGCCGCTGCTATACAATAATATGCTTAAAATCATCCCTATAAGGCAGAAGAAATATAAAAGATAAAACCCCCCAGAACAAGCAGGTCTATTGCCAAGACATATGTACTGCTGCTGCTCCGGAGAGCCATGAGACTGTGTGTTTGCTATCTATGTGAGCCTGGGCCGGCTTTGCCCAATGGCTTAACGCTAGTGAACTATTGCTGTGTGTCCCTGATCGGTTGACCAGATAGCTTAAACTAGTGACCTGAGTTAAATGTGTTTCTGTACTTAGAATTACAGTAGTAACACAACCAATTAATGCTTATTTCGCTTTGAAGAGTTCTGTAAACCCTGTTAAATTGAATAGCAAAGTAATAAAATGCCTATTTCACCTAAAAAGTTCACTACCATCCAAGCGTCATCTTATCGTAGATGTAGAAATTAATGCCTACAGAAGATATTATAAGCATTGGAGATTTCAGGCAAATAAAATGATCCCCAATTCACTTTACTGTTATAAAATCTGCGACGCTTGACGTTGTATACTCACATACATAAACTAGGAAAACTGCTTGCTGCTGCTGCTAATGCTACTTCTGTTATATGAACAAGACATGCTTAGTAATTTCTCCTCTTGTGAATAACCTGCGCGTAGTTTTACAACTTATGTTATGTTTTCTAGTTTAAAAAAGCTCATTGGCTGCATATGCAACATGAACCAATCAGCTTGTGCCAAGTCATTTAACTCTCTGAATATCATCAGTTTTGACAATTGATTATTGAAAGCAGGAATCAAGGCTTACATGCATATGCATTTGTATATATGTAGCTTGTCTGCATCTTGATAGATTAACACTATGAACAAGATCCTGAAACATCAACTCTGACCAATGAGAGGACAGGTTTACACACGTGACTTTTGAAAGCACACCTAACCAAGGAGAAAATGCAACATTTATTTTAAGACCCTGTTTTGGAACCAACCAAACGATCTACAGGTCTGGAAACACACTGTGTTCAATAACAATGATAATCTCAGGTAATATTTATGTTAGTATAGTGTTAAAAGGTTTTCCTTTTCAACAGAGTAGTAAAGAGTACCTGAAAACCATACCTGAGTAAAAAACATTACAGTGAAAATGACCATTACAAGTTACAAGTCACCAATTCTAAGACGACTTGATTCTAACAGTACTTCAGTATTTTACTCATACTGAATGCAAGCTCAAGATGCACTAGTCACCTAATAAACAGTTGATTTGTGAGGAGAGCAATCACATTTATTTCTTTTCTAAAATCGAAATAAAACTGAACACCTCAGAATTGTCAAATCAAGGTTGACATAACAGAGTTTCTCATTACAAATGTATTAATAGTTAAGAGTACCTATATTAAAAATGCAGTCAAGTAGAGAGTAAAAGTATTTTTGATAATCAGTAAAACTACAAAGTAGCCAAAAATATACTTAAGAACAGTAACTAATTACATTTACTCCAATACTTTATACTTATACGTTGTTTTATTAAACATTTGACTATTATATTCATGTGCAAGTTTCATGGTTCAAGGTACTTTAAAATATACACTGTGTATGTTCCTGAAATAAAAGTTCAGAAAGATGATGCATTTATGTTAATATGACTCATCATATACAGTCTCTTTAATGGTATGATCAAGTATTTTCCATTGTTTAGTCTTGAATAAGCAAACAAAAATCACAATAAATTGTATTATCGAATCGCAATAGTTATATAATCGCAACACTCAATTATCACAATATATATTGAATCGGCACACAAGTATCGGGATAGTATTGAATCGGCAGATTAGCGTATCGTTCCCAACCATAATATATATATCATTATAGTTATTTACAGTTAGTGATTAAATAAGAATAATAAACTAATTACAAGCAATAGGACAAATGACACTAAACAAATAAGAAATGCTAAAAAACTAAAAACACTGCATTTTCTTCACTGTGAAAATGAAATATGTATTTCTTCTTCTCAAAGTTACAAAAGTGATTTAGTCAAAAGCAGGCTGTTGTTTGTTTATATAATCGCAACACTCAATTATCACAATATATATTGAATCGGCACACAAGTATCGGGATAGTATTGAATCGGCAGATTAGCGTATCGTTCCCAACCATAATATATATCATTATAGTTATTTACAGTTAGTGATTAAATAAGAATAATAAACTAATTACAAGCAATAGGACAAATGACACTAAACAAATAAGAAATGCTAAGAAATAAAAACACTGCATTTTCTTCACTGTGAAAATTAAATATGTATTTCTTCTTCTCAAAGTTACAAAAGTGATTTAGTCAAAAGCAGGCTGTTGTTTGTTTAACATGAATGACAGACAGCATGAATGTTAGACTGCTGTCACTTTAAGAGCTGCCCGGATCCAGTATACTGTTACACAGGTGTTTTCTTTCTCAGCTGTTTGCTATCACTTGAGATCTAATTAACTGTGTTTACGAAGATACTTGCAACGACGGGCATTTTGACCATTCAAGGCCCATAAGGCGGCAAAAATAACACCACAGCAACATCACAAAATCTCTACCAGCTGACAAATTTCTACCGGTTAATTGTGTCTACCGGTATATCGCCCACCCCTACTTTACACCACTGATTTTCAAGTATCATTGTGTGTGACTTTAACAGCCATAATGAAAGCTATAATGAATAATTTACCTCAGATCTCAAAAATAAATTTAGGGAAACCAGAACATGTAAACTGTGAACAAGTTTGTATCAGTCGCTTTTGATAATGTTAAATTGGTTTCATTTTTATTCAATCTGATGTGTACTGATCCATTTTGTGTGAGTGCGAGACAGCAGTGCGCTTGCAAATAGAGTCTGCCTACACACACGTCTGATTGGCTGTTATTTAGATTAATTTTATCGCATCTCACAGCCAGACAAACTACTTGTTTATTGGATCATATCAGATCAGATAGGACGGCATAATATTACTGCAGACTGTCTGGAACATCCTTTGCGTTTGGGATACGCCTACAGTACGATCCCTAAAATGTTGCCAGTGTGAAGCTTACTAGGTTTTAGGGTCACACTTTATTTTAAAGTTCAATGCTCGCTATTAACAAACCATTAACTATAACTTTTGCCTCAAAAACTACTCATTTGCTGCTTATTAATAGTCAGTAAGGTAGTTGTTAAGTTTAGGTACTGGTTAAGATTAGGGATGTAGAATACGGTCATGCAGAATAAACGAATAAACAGCTGTTATGTTAATAATAGGCATGCTAATAAGCAACTAGGTAATCGTCAGAATTGGTCCCTATGCTAAAGTGTTAGCGGTTTAAGAATAGACTAATATAAACAGCCTGTTTTTGTGCATCTCACATTTATCAATATGACCACAACTTGACTTTTCCACATTGCAAATGACCACGTTCAGAAGATATGCTCAGTGCACGGTCATTTAAGAAAGTGTTTACTAATGAGCCACTCAACTAATGAGCTAAATAGAGAGAGGTTTACAGACGACAGGAGGCAGATGTTTGGGCAATTTAGAAAGAGCCCAGGGCATGTCTACAGGCAGGGCTACAGCATTAACATCTGCTCTTTCATTCGGCTTCCAGGCTTTTTGAGGACGTGAGAAGACACTTTAGCTAATGTCACCGTCACAAACGGCAGGACTGATTTCTCCGTTCGGCAAATGCTCACCTCTTCATCTTTCATCTTTATATTTATGTTTCAGCCGAGCGAGAATCAATTTACAATTCAAATGCGTTCAAGCGTTTCTGGAAAGGTTTGAAATTCAATTAAGAACCAGGGGTTGAATGGAAATTAAAGTGACGGTGTGGCAGTGGCTTGTTTATGCTCATTTGATGACGAGCGCTGGAACAGATTGCTTTACATTTTAAAACAGTTAAATTTGGAAAACATGCATTTGCGTGATCATTAGTGGTGTATGATTTTATCTGGGTAAGCTGCTCCCGCTGTGTGTTTGTGCGGGGCGGCAGAGCGCGTGAGCTGGTTATCGGTTCAGATAGCTGAGCTCTGCGCTTTGATCGCAGGGATAAGAGAAAATGGAAGTGCAGAGATCGCTCAAGGACTGAATGGAGGCATGTGAGATTGCTCGAGGTGTTCGGGAGTGAGACGTGTGAAGAGAGATCAGAAAACTCTGCCCTTCTGAACCCAGCTGACTTCAATAGGAGTAAATGTGAAAGTGTACATTTGTGGTAAGAATATTAAATAAGCTTACAAGCCTAGTCACACTGAATCTGCACCCTCAAAATTCCACAGAAAATATCAAAACTGTCATTTACAAAGTTCTACACATGCATGTCGCTTTAGGGCTGTGCGATATAAATATATAATAAAATGATTAAAATATAAATAAAGATTAATATAAGTAATATGAACACAATAACATTTATGATATTAATAATAATAATATTATAATAATAAAACAATAATAATAATACAACTAAATACTAGGCTTGGGCGATGTCTACCAAATTGGCATCGGATGACGTCTACCATGAAACATCGCGATGGACGATGACATGGGGGGCGGGGCGTTGGGTTTAGGGGTGTGCCCGAAGTGTGAATCTATTCAGAAAGGCACGGAAAACTAACAACATGTTCTACGGTGCCACTAAAGGGGACATGGTTAGCCGCTTGCTAGCGGTTGCCTGTTACATTACAGTACATACAATTTAACTTACCACATAAACAGAGAAAGGAGAGATGACTGAGGACGATGGCGAATGATTTGCAAATCCTGAGCACCACTGACAAACATCTAATCTTGTAAAATGTGTGTTAAGTACTGCTGCTCCGTAGTATACACAGAGTATACATGATCGCAAATCTCGAAAGTGAAAGTAAAAATATGCGACATATTAATAATGGTTCCCTGATGCCCGAAAAATTTTAATACAGTTTAATTGCCCAATGATATAATTGCGAGAGAAAGTATTGACATTTTTCCCCCCTCCCATCTCGTATTTATTCCCTTTTGGGTTCAGTAGTACATGCCATTTATTTTCCGAACATGGTATTGGGATGCGGAGGATTGCAGGAGAGGGGGTGTAGGGAAGAAATCACAATGACGGCTCAACATTGTGATGTCTGTCAGCCATCGGCAATGGACGATGGCATCGTCTATCGGCCCAACCCTACTAAATACTAGGGCTGCGACGATAAATCGATGCAGAATCTATTCGTGGATCGATTCTGAGATCTTCCGAATGCGTCGCGATTCTCTCTGGAATCGATTCTGAGCATAGATTTTTTTTACAGCAGATGGCGCTCTACTCTAGTTTTTATCAGCACACTCAAATGCTCATGAATAAGAGCGCTGAAGTGTCGTGTAATTTCACCTCAGCTCAGAATGCTTTTATGACGCGAGAATAATGTAAACACAGCCCACTGTGAACACCCTTGTAATTCGCTTCAACCTTTTTGAATTTTATGAATGATTATTTTAGGTTCAAGTGTGTGTAAGGATTTGGAAATGAGCAGAGTACGGCTGGTTTCTAAAGCATGCAGCGCCATCTGCTGTTCAAAACTAAGCTCAGAATCGACTGCATTCGGAAAATCTCAGAATCGGAGTTCACCCTGAATCATTTCTCGATTCGCAATGCATTGATTTATTTTCCCAGCCTTACTAAATAAGTCAACAGTTTATTTTTTGAAGCCCGTTTCTGCCAGTGAAAATTGTGACTTTTTATCTCACAATTCTGACTTTTTCTTTTTCTTTTTTCTCAGAATTGAACTCATATATAAGCTCACTGATATAAACTCAGAACTGCAAGTTATAGTCAGAATTCTCAGATATGAAATCGCAATTCTGAAATTTCTCACAATTGTGAGTTTTTATCTTGCAATTCAAATTTTTTTCTCAGAATTGCATGATATAAACTCACGATTGCATGTTATAAAGTAAAGAATTACAAGATAGAAAATTGCAAACCTGACTTTTCTTGCAATTGTGAGTTTATATCTCATAATTCTGACTTCTTTTCTCAGAAGTGAGATATAAACTCACAATTGTGAGATATAGTCCAATTTGTAGAAAAAGTTTAGTTTTTTGTTTTATTTTCAATTGAGAGTTTATATCTTGCAATTCTGAACAAAAAAACTTCGAACTGGCTGAAATGCATGCGTATGCGTACACACATTCACACACAGCTCTCTTTCTATCTGATAAGTGGTATCTGACGTTTGTCCTAAATTAGCTTTTCAAGCAGGTCCCAGCGGAAGCGTCCAGAGAGCGGTGGAACTTTCCAGACATCAGATACAGCAGTTAAGAGCGTGTTGACAGGAGGTGTCCGACTTATCAGAGAGTCACTTACATCAAAGAGCATCCCTTAGAGAGTATCAAAATAAACTTCGCTGGTCTGCGGTGTGTGCGTGATGTTCTCAGACTGGTCTAAGTTTCTGAAGAATTTCTTCAGCAGACGTGTTTTTATGTGCAGAATGTTTACTGTAAAATGTACTCTATCATTACTTCACAAAGCACACGACTTCACAAGCAGTGTTAGAGGTAAAGCAAGTAACATGAGTTATGTAATCAGATTACTTTTTTTCCAAGTAACTAGTAAAGAAATAAAAGAAAAGGCCTTTTTTTTTTGCCAAATACATAATTTTATATTAAAAACAAACCTCAAACTCAGCCCAGATTTAAAAAGTAAAGAGAAAGTAAAATAACTAGGGATGCACCGATACCGATACCGGGCCCGATACTGAGCTCCTGTACTCATTAAAATGCCCTGATACCAGTGAGATATAAACTCACAATTGTGAGATATAGTCCAATTTGTAGAAAAAGTTTAGTTTTTTGTTTTATTTTCAATTGAGAGTTTATATCTTGCAATTCTGAACAAAAAAACTTCGAACTGCAAGATGCAAACTATCTTATATCTTCTAAAACTGCACTTTTTTTTGCGACGCCCAGTCTGTTTAAATATTTCACCTAATTTGATAATGCTGTCAGACACCGAAAAGAGCATATTCTCCTCTACATATCTTGCCATTTTAAACATTGAATTATACGGAAGCAGTTTCTTTATTAAGGTATTTTGAAGATTGCTTCAACTGTTTTTACACATAAAATTACAGTAAATGGTCAAAAAAAACACATTTTATGTATCAAAAAAAAAAAGAAGTTCTACAAAGTTAAGAAAGTCAACTCTAAATGACTAATACAGGTTACTCTCCTCAAGCAGCCACATAATCTGAGATGTCCTTCATGTCTGTAAACTGAAACAGTTCAGGACGAGTTACGCAGCAAAGATTAATACGCAGAGTTTAAGGTTTGTTTAAATCACTAAGCCTCAGTACGTGC
>NW_015505543.1:124290-127337 GCF_001515645.1 Sinocyclocheilus grahami
ACAAAATATATATTGTGTGTTTGAGTGGTCCAGACACTACAGCTGTCTGAATAATTTTTGGTCGATTGTAATTCATTACATACCTTTCTATCAAAGTTATCTGACATTATCAAGCTGAATTTGTTCTGAGACAGTTTAACGGAGTTCTTATCATATTTTATTACCATTTTCTAAACTATAGCGAATAAACTGTGATAATGTGAGAAATGTTGAAGGTGTCTGAATAAATTTTGGGTTGACTATCTATTTGATAAATGAAGTTAACCAACTAACATTATACATACTCTTTTGGTTTCTGTACCCAATATTTAAAAAATTTACAAATGCAATAAAAATATCGGTATCGGTACTCCGTATCGGCAAGTACAAAAAATTAAAGTATCGGTATCGGGCGAGTACTGGAAAAAGTGGTATCGGTGCATCCTTAAATATAATGCATTACTTTCGAAAAAAATAAATAAAAATACAATTAAAATAATTAGTTGCTTTTTAGGGAGCAACGCAATATTGTGGTGCTTTACTTTTAAAAGTAACTTTTCTCAACACTGTTGACAAGACGTATGCACTTTATCCCTTTTCGGTCTACTTTTATTTTCATTAAATGCATGGGAGGATATCAGGATGAAGAAATGATGGTCTCTCACCGGTTTTGGGTTGCAGGTTCTTGCGTGGCTCTTCGGGTCCTTCGATCGGCTGGTCGGCCAGAAACATATGTGCCTGATCCAATGTGCTGAGAACTAAATGCTCACGCTCCTTAAGCTCCGCCCTCAGAGCCTGAAAACACATCACATCACAACCTGTCAATCAGCCATAAACAGAGCTTAATTATAGAAATCAGCAGAAACAAGAAATGGTCGGGAAAACAACAGTCGACCAATTAACAGAGAGAAATAAAAAGATACACAGATGGATGAATGGACTAGATAGAGAATCAGATAAATAAAAATACAGAAATGGATGGGAAGATGGATGGAAATTTTGCCTGACTAAATTAGTTTTTTTCATGAATTTCATTCTTTTAATCAGGCTTTTTTTCTCCATTTTCTCCATCACAGTCCATCATTATCTGATGGTATATCGTTGCTTATGCTAGCTCGTGCTCCATCTGAGAGTGTGTATGTTTGTGTGTGAGCAGGAGATCAGTGAGAGCAAAATGAAAAACAAAGAGATCAAGAAAAGGTGAGAAGGAGGGCAGTGAAAGATTGATAGGATGCACATATAAAACGGACACTAAAGAGCAATTGCAAACACGATCTCCGAGGTAAAACGAGGCATTTCTGCAGGGTCGCACGCAAATTAGCCAAACTAATAGCCATCCTCAAACTCCGACAAAACTAATTCCTGCCTTCAGGCAGTGCAGGACTTCTGTACAGCCACACACACAATTAAATGAACAGCCAAATTTCTGCGCAGAGGAAAACTGGATTACCATTCCTCTGATAGTTGGGCCCCTCAGGCTCGACTGGAGAGCAGGGTCACGGCACCCTTCCACACTTCTGAAACGGTCGTTAAACAGAGCCAGAGGAAGTGATAAGCCTTTTAATTACATCCTGCTACAGTAAACCTAGCGAGCACCAGCCGCACATTAGAGGCCAATGAAGAGAAGCGCTCCATTAAACAGCATTATGGAGATGTTAAGGACCGATATTAAAAAATCATAAAGATTAGAGTAAGATGAAGAAAGAGACACATAAGAGGTCGAAGAAGAACATTACACATGAGCACAAATACAGAAGTAAACAAGTGAAAATCACCTATATTTTTGGTATCTTTTATCTACGGCAGTGGTGCTGACAGCATTAAATATACAACATACACATATCCGTATTCCCTAAAAAAACCTTACAGTGATGTGACTAATGCAGCATGATAGTGCTTATATAACAGTTCCATGAAAAATTAGAAACCATGCGCATATAAACTTCAGTCTGTTCTTCACATTAAACTATTATATTGCTTCAGAGGACTTCTTTATGATATTTTTATAGTGCTGTTCTGTCCTTTCTGGTCACTGAATGGAAAAGAGCGGTACAGACATCTGGCTAAATTTCTTTTATGTTCCATTGAAAAACATACAAGTTTTAAATAATATATGTTTGTTTGATTTATCCTATTAAAAAGTTGATAAAAAGAGTGTCCTTGTAACGGTCAAAAGCTTTACCGGTCGAACACATTTCAGCTTTTATCAGTAAAACTGAGAATAACACACACTCTCCCGCTCGCAGGACTTTCCAAAACGGTGATTGATAGTTTTAATTATAGCAGCAATAAAGGAGGCTCTTCTATTGGATAATTAGATGTGTGATTAATAAACACTATTACTGAGACATAAGGACGAGAGAAATTCAGAGCTACTGTCCTCAAGTACTCTTTATGGCCAATAATCAAACGAATGCTGTGGATAAATTACATGAATATGCTAATAGACACCCGTCACACACAAAGACAATATATACAGTGGGGGAAAAAAGTATTTAGTCAGCCACCAATTGTGCAAGTTCTCCCACTTAAAAAGATGAGAGAGGCCTGTAATTTTCATCATAGGTATACCTCAACTATGAGAGACAAAATGAGAAAAAAAATCCAGAAAATCACATTGTAGGATTTTTAAAGAATTTATTTGCAAATTATGGTGGAAAATAAGTATTTGGTCAATAACAAAATTTCATCTCAATACTTTGTTATATACCCTTTGTTGGCAATGACAGAGGTCAAACGTTTTCTGTAAGTCTTCACAAGGTTTTCACACACTGTTGCTGGTATTTTGGCCCATTCCTCCATGCAGATCTCCTCTAGAGCAGTAATGTTTTGGGGCTGTCGCTGGGCAACACGGATTTTCAACTCCCTCCAAAGATTTTCTATGGGGTTGAGATCTGGAGACTGGCTAGGCCACTCCAGGACCTTGAAATACTTCTTACGAAGCCACTCCTTCGTTGCCCGGGCGGTGTGTTTGGGATCATTGTCATGCTGAAAGACCCAGCCACATTTCATCTTCAATGCCCCTGCTGATGGAAGGAGGTTTTCACACAAAATCTCACGATACATGG
>NW_015505543.1:127940-132209 GCF_001515645.1 Sinocyclocheilus grahami
TTGGACATTCTCCTGCTGAGAAATAGCTGATAAAAATGTAAGACAAATTTGAGGGCTTAAGAGAAATGTATCATGTCTTATTTGACATTAATCTCAGGACAGAAATAAGGTAGGAGGAAAATTATTTTTTGATGATGTTCCCCAGCATGTTAGCTGTATCGGTTTCAAATTGTGGTGATAGCACAAAGTATCCGAAAGTTACAGTATTTTGTAACAAAATAGGCCTTTTTGTTTATTTCTTGTCTCCCTGAAGGCATTTTAAAAACTGTTGTTTTCTGAGTCCCATACACTGAAATGACAACTCATAACGCCAAGACCGTAGCAAGGAGTGTCGAAAGGTAGGTATAGTCTGATAGAAATGTCTCTATATTTTTTTGGGGGGGGGGGATCTTTGCATTTGAATATTCTCATGTTGAGAAATAGGTGATAAAATGTAAGAAAAATTAGTGTGGTCAAGGGAAATTTTTCATATTCTTATTTTACATTCAATATCTCATGAAAGAAATAAGGTAGGATAATTTTTTTTGCTGATGTTCTCCAACATACAGTGGGGGAAAAAAGAATTTAGTCAGCCACCAATTGTGCACGTTCTCCCACTTAAAAAGATGAGAGAGGCCTGTAATTTTCATCTTAGGTATACCTCAACTATGAGAGACAAAGTGAGAAAAAAAAATCCAGAAAATTACATTGTAGGATTTTTAAAGAATTATGGTGGAAAATAAGTATTTGGTCAATAACAATTTCATCTCAATACTTTGTTATATACCTTTTGTTGGCAATGACAGAGGTCAAACTTTTTCTGTAAGTCTTCACAAGGTTTTCACACACTGTTGCTGTTATTTTGGCCCATTCCTCCATGCAGATCTCCTCTAGAGCAGTAATGTTTTGGGGCTGTCGCTGGGCAACACGGATTTTTAACTCCCTCCAAAGATTTTCTATGGGGTTGAGATCTGGGGACTGGCTAGGCCACTCCAGGACCTTGAAATGCTTCTTATGAAGCCCCTCCTTCGTTGCCCGGGCGGTGTGTTTTGGATCATTGTCATGCTGAAAGACCCAGCCATGTTTCATCTTCAATGCCCTTGCTGATGGAAGGAGGTTTTTACTCAATCTCACGATACATGGCCCCATTCATTCTTTCGTTTACACGGATCAGTCGTTCTGGTCCCTTTGCAGAAAAACAGCCCCAAAGCATGATGTTTCCACCCCCATGCTTCACAGTAGGTATGGTGTTCTTTGGATGCAACTCAGCATTCTTTCTCCTCCAAACATGACAAGTTGAGTTTTTACCAAAAAGTTCTATTTTGGTTTCATCTGACCATATGACATTCTCCCAATCCTCTTCTGGATCATCCAAATGCTCTCTAGCAAACTTCAGACGGGCCTGGACATGTACTGGCTTAAGCAGGGGGACACGTCTGTCACTGCAGGATTTGAGTCCCTGGCGGTGCAGTGTGTTACTGATGGTAGCCTTTGTTACTTTGGTCCCAGCTCTCTGCAGGTCATTCACTAGGTCCCCCCGTGTGGTTCTGGGATTTTTGCTCACAGTTCTTGTGATCATTTTGCCCCCACGGGGTGAGATCTTGCGTGGAGCCCCAGATCGCGGGAGATTATCAGTGGTCTTGTATGTCTTCCATTTTCTGATAATTGCTCCCACAGTTGATTTCTTCACGCCAAGCTGCTTACCTATTGCAGATTTAGTCTTCCCAGCCTGGTGCAGGTCTACAATTTTGTTTCTGGTGTCCTTTGACAGCTCTTTGGTCTTGGCCATGGTGGAGTTTGGAGTGTGACTGTTTGAGGTTGTGGACAGGTGTCTTTTATACTGATAACGAGTTCAAACAGATGCCATTAATACAGGTAACGAGTGGAGGACAGAGGAGCCTCTTAAAGAAGAAGTTACAGGTATGTGAGGGCCAGAAATCTTGCTTGTTTGTAGGGGACCAAATACTTATTTTACCGAGGAATTTACCAATTAATTCTTTAAAAGTCCTACAATGTGATTTTCTGGATTTTTTTTTCTCATTTTGTCTCTCATAGTTGAGGTATACCTATGATGAAAATTACAGGCCTCTCTCATCTTTTTAAGTGGGAGAACTTGCACAATTGGTGGCTGACTAAATACTTTTTTGCCCCACTGTATATATATATTATAAATGTCATTATTATCACTTTTGATCAATTTAATGCATCCTTGCTGCTGAAAATGTGAAAAATTCATACTGAAAATTTAGCAGTCATCACAGGAATAAATTACATTTTAAAATATATTCAAATAGAAGCGGTTATTTTAATAAGTAAAAATATTTTACAATAGTACTGCTTTTGCTGTATATTGGATAAAAAAAATCCAAGAGCAGAAGGTCTTTAAAAGCAGAAGAGAATTATAAAATAAAAATAAAAAAACTCCAAAGAAGTCCAAAATCTTTTGACTGGTAGTGTATAATACATATCTTTTAGTTGAAATATGAATGAATATACAAACTAACAAAACATAACAAAACAAAATAACATAAAACAAAACAAAATACTAAAATAACATTCAATAAAATACAATTAAATAAAAGCTGCATAATCACCTAATCAATTTTTGAGGAAATGAATGTCTTCACGAATGTTTCCTTTTTTCTTTTTTAGTTTATATGATATTTTTGGTTTCTCAGAAAGAGATGTGCTGAATGTCAACCCTGTTACCATGACTTTGTTTAATAAACAACCGATACGTGAAAACGTGTGGAAGCATCAGCTTCAAATGCTCTTTCTATTAAGCTCCTCGTAGTTTCACACATTTAATGTCAAATTAAACTGTAAAAGTGTCAACCCTGTTACTTTTTAAAGGCATAATTACATCCCAGCATATCATGCTTATTAATATGTTAAATAAAATATATTAATTTAGCTGGAGATGGCACAATACAGTTCCCACTTGAATATTGAAAGTCAAACAAAAATGTACTTTAAAAATCACCTTTTCAAAATGGAAAAGGCACCGTTTCCATTTCATTTAATGGGCTCATTACACTCAATTAATCTTGGAATAAAGGTCATTCTATGTCTCTTTAACTGGCTCTGTGTCTTTATCAGTGAAAGTTTTCAGACAGACAATGTGTTCGGCTCTTCTAAGTCTCTCAGACCTCACACAAATTATTCATTTTCACTTCCATCCCGTGTTCTGGGGCGCTCTATCCTGGTTGCCCGGTTGGCATGGCACACTAATCAGCCGTGACATGTTCAAAAGGCCTGGCGTTTTGTACCCACGCTGCTAAAGCTCTTACCAGGGCAGCCGGCTCAAAGACAATCTATTATAAGAGCCCAAGAAAAAGATGAGGTGGAGAGAGAGAGAGAGAGAGAGAGAGAGAGAGAGAGAGGGAGCGAAAGTCAAAATGGGGGGCAATCTTTCTCTTCGCTCCAGAGATTCATTAGTCAAACTGTCTGAGAAAGAGAGAAAGTGAGAGAGAGAGAGCATAACCAAACTGTCACAGACTCGTTACGGTTTCAACCTTCCTGCCACCTTCCCATAATTCCCTGCGCTGGTTTTGTCTGGTGTGTTCTGAGCGCTGTAGGTATTCCTGCATCATATATCAGAAAGACATGCCTGTACTGATCAAAAGCTTATAACAGAAGCCCCTTTTTATAATGCTCTTAATTATGAGATGCATCTCTGGATCTGTGTATGTAAACATTTCAAGACATTATATGTGACCCCGGGTCAGTCAAACACTGATTAAAAAGTTTTCGGGTAAAGGTGAGAGTGTAAACGCTCTGATTGTGTAACTCAGGCCTGCTATTATCTTGATTACTGTCATTATCACACAGGTGGTTAATGACACATTTCGGTCGTTTGTTAGGTCAGTGACACACTGTACACATACACTGTATTACACATGATCACAATATAATGAGCCAATATAATCATTTAGCTGAGGAGCATAAACACTACAATATTTCCTGCAGGAGAATCTGACGAGATGGCGGAGGGGGAAAAAATGTGAGGAGAGACAAATATGGAGGAGACACAGATAAGAAACACAAAATGAGAGAGGGGATGAGACCAAAGACGAAAGACTAGACAAGACAGAACAATAAAACGAGGAAAGGACACAAGAAGAGACGAGAGGACATGAGATGATATGAGACAAGATAAGAAAGAAGAGACAAGTGAGAGACGAGAACGAGAAGAGACAAGAACGAGAAGAGATGAGAGAGAGACATGATGATACAGAGAGGAAATGAGACAAGATGAGACGAGAGGACATGAGATGATATGAGACAAGA
>NW_015505543.1:132377-146753 GCF_001515645.1 Sinocyclocheilus grahami
ATTTGAAGGTCCTGGAGTGGCCTAGCCAGTCTCCAGATCTCAACCCCATAGAAAATCTTTGGAGGGAGTTGAAAATCCGTGTTGCCCAGCGACATCCCCAAAACATTACTGCTCTAGAGGAGATCTGCATGGAGGAATGGGCCAAAATACCAGCAACAGTGTGTGAAAACCTTGTGAAGACTTACAGAAAACGTTTGACCTCTGTCATTGCCAACAAAGGGTATATAACAAAGTATTGAGATTAAATTTTGTTATTGACCAAATACTTATTTTCCACCATAATTTGCAAATAAATTCTTTAAAAATCCTACAATGTGATTTTCTGGATTTTTTTTTTCTCATTTTGTCTCTCATAGTTGAGGTATACCTATGATGAAAATTACAGGCCTCTCTCATCTTTTTAAGTGGGAGAACTTGCACAATTGGTGGCTGACTAAATACTTTTTTCCCCCACTGTATATCAGAAAGACATGCCTGTACTGATCAAAAGCTTATAACAGAAGCCCCTTTTTATAATGCTCTTAATTATGAGATGCATCTCTGGATCTGTGTATGTAAACATTTCAAGACATTATATGTGACCCCGGGTCAGTCAAACACTGATTAAAAAGTTTTCGGGTAAAGGTGAGAGTGTAAACGCTCTGATTGTGTAACTCAGGCCTGCTATTATCTTGATTACTGTCATTATCACACAGGTGGTTAATGACACATTTCGGTCGTTTGTTAGGTCAGTGACACACTGTACACATACACTGTATTACACATGATCACAATATAATGAGCCAATATAATCATTTAGCTGAGGAGCATAAACACTACAATATTTTCTGCAGGAGAATCTGACGAGATGGCGGAGGGGGAAAAAATGTGAGGAGAGACAAATATGGAGGAGACACAGATAAGAAACACAAAATGAGAGAGGGGATGAGACCAAAGACGAAAGACTAGACAAGACAGAACAATAAAACGAGGAAAGGACACAAGAAGAGACGAGAGGACATGAGATGATATGAGACAAGATAAGAAAGAAGAGACAAGTGAGAGACGAGAACGAGAAGAGACAAGAACAAGAAGAGATGAGAGATAGACATGATGACACAGAGAGGAAATGAGACAAGATGAGACGAGAGGACATGAGATGATACGAGACAAGACAAGAAAGAAGAGACAAGTGAGAGACGAGAACGAGAAGAGACGAGAGAGAGACATGATGATAGAGAGAGGAAATAAGACAAGATGAGACGAAAGGACATGAGATGATACGAGACAAGACAAGAAAGAAGAGACAAGTGAGAGACGAGAACGAGAAGAGACGAGAGAGAGACATGATGATAGAGAGAGGAAATAAGACAAGATGAGACGAAAGGACATGAGATGATACGAGACAAGACAAGAAAGAAGAGACAAGTGAGAGACGAGAACGAGAAGAGACGAGAGAGAGACATGATGATAGAGAGAGGAAATAAGACAAGATGAGACGAAAGGACATGAGATGATACGAGACAAGACAAGAAAGAAGAGACAAGTGAGAGACGAGAACGAGAAGAGATGAGAGAGAGACATGATGATACAGTGAGGAAATGAGACAAGATTAGACGAGAGGACATGAGATGATATGAGACAAGACAAGAAAGAAGAGAAGTGAGAGACGAGAACGAGAAGAGACGAGAGAGAGACATGATGACACAGAGAGGAAATGAGACAAGATGAGACGAGAGGACATGAGATGATATGAGACAAGATAAGAAAGAAGAGACAAGTGAGAGACGAGAACGAGAAGAGACGAGAGAGAGATGATGATACAGAGAGGAAATGAGACAAGATGAGACGAGAGGACATGAGATGATATGAGACAAGACAAGAAAGAAGAGACAAGTGAGGGACGAGAATGAGAAGAGACAAGAGAGAGACATGATGATACAGAGAGGAAATGAGACAAGATGAGACGAGAGGACATGAGATGACATGAGACAAGAAAGAAGAGACAAGTGAGAGACGAGAACGAGAAGAGACGAGAGAGAGACACATGATGATAGAGAGAGGAAATGAGACAAGATGAGACGAGAGGACATGAGATGATATGAGACAAGACAAGAAAGAAGAGACAAGTGAGGGATGAGAACGAGAAGAGACGAGAGAGAGACATGATGATACAGAGAGGAAATGAGACCAGATGTGACGAGAGGACATGAGATGATATGATACAAGACAAGAAAGAATAGAAGTGAGAGACGAGAACGAGAAGAGACGAGAGATAGACATGATGACACAGAGAGGAAATGAGACAAGATGAGACAAGACAAGAAAGAAGAGACAAGTGAGGGACGAGAATGAGAAGAGACAAGAGAGAGACATGATGATACAGAGAGGAAATGAGACAAGATGAGACGAGAGGACATGAGATGATATGAGACAAGACAAGAAAGAAGAGACAAGTGAGGGATGAGAACGAGAAGAGACGAGAGAGAGACATGATGATACAGAGAGGAAATGAGACAAGATGAGACGAGAGGACATGAGATGATATGAGACAAGACAAGAAAGAATAGAAGTGAGAGACGAGAACGAGAAGAGACGAGAGAGAGATGATGATACAGAGAGGAAATGAGACAAGATGAGACGAGAGGACATGAGATGATATGAGACAAGACAAGAAATAAGAGACAAGTGAGAGACGAGAACGAGAAGAGACGAGAGAGAGACACATGATGATAGAGAGAGGAAATGAGACAAGACGAGACGAAAAACAAACGAGAGACAGTAGATAAAAGTAATAAGAAAAAAAGACTACTGTGTAGAGCATTCAAAATAAGATGATTAAGAGAAAAAAGAAGACTGTACAATATAAGAGATAGGAACGAGACCAGTCAAACAGAGAAAAGAAGAGAAGACAAGATGGGAAAACAGAGACACAAAGTGGGACAAAAATGAGACAGGATGGGATGAAAGATGTGAAAGGAGACGAGAAGAGAAAGGCACAATATGAGATGAGAGAGAAGAAGAGACACTAAGAGGAATAAGTGAAACAAAATTAAGTGAGATGAGACAAGAAGGGCGAACAGACATGTTGAAAAAAAAAAGAAAAAAAAAGTAATGAGACCAGATTAAATGTAAGAGGAGGCAAGTTAAGAAGAGACCAAAGATGAGAAGGGAGAAGAAATATTGAGAAGACAAGATATAAGAAAAAGCTAAAACATGAGACGAGACGAGACGAGAAAGAAGACGAGTTCAGAAGAGACAGACGAGACAAGATGAGAAGAGAGGAGAAGAAATGATAAGAGGTGATGAGACAATGAGAAGAGAGCAATGAGACCAGATTAAAAGAGGAGACACGACAATGAGAAGAGCTAGATTTGAGAAAGACAGATTTAAAAAAAAAAAGTGAGATAGGAGACAACTTGAGAAAAGAGAGATGAGAAGATGAGAGAGGAGAGGAGACAATGGGAAAATAAAGATTTGAGAAAAAGGTACAGATGAGACGGGAGGAGATGAGAGAGAGAAGATGAGTTCTGATGAGGGAGACGAGACAAGGATGAGATGAGAGGAGAAGAGATTAAAAGAGAGAGGTGAGGAGCGATGAGACGGCTCTCACCGTGCAGTGGGTCTGCTGCTGCAGCACTGTGGGCACGTCTCCTCCGATATGATAAGAGGTGATGAGACAATGAGAAGAGAGCAATGAGACCAGATTAAAAGAAGACAATGAGAAGAGCTAGATTTGAGAAAGACAGATTTAAAAAAAAAAAGTGAGATAGGAGACAACTTGAGAAAAGAGAGATGAGAAGATGAGAGAGGAGAGGAGACAATGGGAAAATAAAGATTTGAGAAAAAGGTACAGATGAGACGGGAGGAGATGAGAGAGAGAAGATGAGTTCTGATGAGGGAGACGAGACAAGGATGAGATGAGAGGAGAAGAGATTAAAAGAGAGAGGTGAGAGGAGCGATGAGACGGCTCTCACCGTGCAGTGGGTCTGCTGCTGCAGCACTGTGGGCACGTCTCCTCCGATGGGCATCTGTTTGTTCAGCTCCTCATCCTTCACACTGATCCAGCGGCCCAGCTCCTCCAGGACTGACAGAAGCCGGTTCCAGCGCTCAGCACTGGCCTCCAGATGAGCCCTGCGCACACGTTCATACACATCTGAATACCAATGAAGATGCTGTCCCACAAACACAGGAAAACTTTCCAACGGTCTTTCTCTGAACAGAATGAGTGCAACAGGTGAAGCTTTTTTATGTGTGTGTGTATGTGTGTGTGTGTGTGTGTGTGTGCGCGCAGGGGTTGACAGTGCGAGGATTATACTCACATTTGCCATTAAAATAGATCTGGCAGAACTCTAAAATGTGTTTAGAAGCATGTGCACGAATAAAAAAAAAGGACCCCGTGGATCCTTAAAAATAAAAAACAGGATTTAAAATTTTTATTTAAGTCTAATATAAAAATAAAAATAAAGAAATATGATAAAGAAATACAGCACGTTTCAAAGTAAAAACACGGTGCTGTTGTGCATTCTCCAAGCTCGCTGTTTTAGAGCACTTTTCATTTAAGCCAATAAATCGATCATAATCTGTTGTTGATGAACTATAAATACTCACATTTGCCATTAAAATAGATCTGGCAGAACTCTAAAATGTGTTTAGAAGCATGTGCACGAATAAAAAAAAAGGACCCCGTGGATCCTTAAAAATAAAAACAGGATTTAAAATTTTTATTTAAGTCTAATATAAAAATAAAAATAAAGAAATATGATAAAGAAATACAGCACGTTTCAAAGTAAAAACACGGTGCTGTTGTGCATTCTCCAAGCTCGCTGTTTTAGAGCACTTTTCATTTAAGCCAATAAATCGATCATGATCTGTTGTTGATGAACTATAACAATGTTTACTTTGTGGCATTTATATTGCAATATGTTGTAGATGGCAGTAAGAGTGCATCTTTGATCTTCCTCGTGTTTAATAAGCAGTAAAGCATAGACATTTCAGAATAAGAGTCCCAGTGTATTTACAATTATACAGACATATGTATAACTGTAATAAACAGATTATGCCAATATAATTTATACAGTTTAAAGCAGGCCTATAACTAATTGCAGTACTATAAAATACAGCTTGAAGCAAAAATATTCTGTGTATTTTTGTATTTGAAAAACTAAATCACTTTGCTTGTAAATGTCACCTTGTATTTTATATTTTTTTGTATGTTATTTGATATATTTTATTATATTAGAAATATTATATATATATATATATATTAGTGTGCTTATTTTTTCAACTTAAAAACTCCTAGGGAAAAAAGAAGTGTCTGGTGTGTATATGTTAATGGATGCACCAGCAAGACTTGTAATTACACGTGTTCACTAATTAGTGCCTAATTAGATTAGAACACAATTACACTGTTTTCCTCTCTCACACACACAGACACAGTCTCCTGTTTGTCCATTTCGCCATTTGAAATGGTTCACACACACTTGCTAAAATTGACAACAGAAGTGAAACACAACTCCATCTGCCCTTACTAAGTGACTCATGTTTGATGGTTTTCAAGTGACCTCAACACTTGAACTTGGTGTGTGTGTGTGTGTGTGTGTGTGTTGGCATATATGGTTTATGAGGACACAAATGTGTATAATGACATGGGTACTACAATGTAAACATGGTTTATGAGGGCACTTCCTGTGATGAGGTGGAGATATTTTCTATCCATCTATCATACAAAACGGTGTTTTATTAAATTCAAAAATTGCCAGTAGTTTTCTGTAAGGGGTAGGTTTAGGTGTAGGGCGATATAAAATACAGTTTGTACAGTACACTATGGAGAGTCCCCGTAAACCACAAATGCAAGTATGTGTGTGTGTGTGTGAGACTGACCGTATATTGGCTGATTTGGTCTTCAGGTCGTTCCAGCGGTGGTTCATATCATCCAGTCTCTGTTGGAGGAAAACTGCTTCCTCTGAGCTCCCCAGAGCCTTCACCATCTTCATCTTATTCCCATCCACACTCCTGAAGACATCATTATGAGCCTCGATCTCCGCCTGGATGTCCTACACACACAGAGAGAGACAGAGACTGCTTTCATTGCACTGTTACCACCTTCATTATGTGGATTCGTTAAAGGAGAAGATAAATAAATCAACAAAGACAGACAGAGATGTTTCCACACCTCCGCTGAGAGGAGAAAACACAATTAAAGCTGTCAGTCTGATACTGAACCTCTCCACACACACACACACGCAGGCACACGCGCACACACACACGCGCACACGTCTGGGCAGCTATCCTTGTGGGGACTCTCCATAGGCGTAATGGTTTTTATACTGTACAGACCGTATATTCTATTGCCCTACACCAACCCTACCCCTAAACCTACCCCTCACAGGAAACTTTCTGCATTTTTAGATTTTCAATACACTTCATTCTGTATGATTTATAAGCTTTTGTACCCGTGGGGACCACAATTTAGGTCCCCACCGTGACACGAGTCCCCATGAGTCTGTGTGCAGTCAGGTTTAAGTCCCCACCAGGATATATAAACCAGTACACACGCACGCACGCACGCACGCACGCACGCACACACAGCGTACTGAACTGAAGATTAATCACACTACACGTGAAAGCACCCATAAAGACATTGAGCACATAATCTACTCATTCACACCATCCAATAGAATTATTAGTTATGAACTAATACTGAACTTTTTTATGATATTTTTTTTGTTTAATTTTGTTTACTTTAGTTTATTTTTATGTCTAATTTTGGTTGATTTAGTTTGAGTAGATTATCGAGCTCGGTTTTCATTCCTTATATAACACAGCACCACAATTTATATGACGAAAACACAATTTATCAGCACTTACATCATGTTTAAAAGTAAAACTGTAATATCAAACTGCCTTCAAAGTTTACTAGTGAAATGCACAACACTACAGCGCACTGCAGGATTTTCTGTCTAATGCTACTCTGGATATTTATCATACATCAACATCGACTGGATCAGCAGTTGCTGTGCTGTTTGATTCTTTTTTTTTGCAATTTTTTGTCTTAATCGTGCTAATAAAGCTTGCTTGAATTTGAATGACATATTGAGACATGTAGAGGCCGGTAGAAGGAGGTTTGGGTCTTTTCCAGTTCATTTGCAAAGTGCACTCTGCTACTTGACAAACTCTCTCTCTCGCTCTCTCTCTCTCTCCGTCACTCTTTTAAATAATATACACCAGAATACCAATAAACACACACAACAGTGCTAACTGTATGCTGCTGAAACACACATCAGAACGCACAGAGATGAAATAAAGTAGTGTTATGTTGAAGGTCCTGATATAATTTAATGAAAAAGACACAAGAACAGACTACTTACACTGTAAGACACTGTCTGACTGACATAAATGGACTAACAGATCTTTTGGATATCTGTATATCTGTATTAATAGATACAGAATGGTCTCAAACAACAAAACTGTCAGTGAACAAAGAAAAGAAAAGAAAAAAACCACAATGTCTGAAACAACAAAACTGTCAATGAAAAAATCGAAACAAAACCGATTGTCTGAAACAAAGCTACCATCGGAGGGAAAAAAAACTCAAAACACAAAATGTTTCGAAAAAAAAAAAAAAAGACACTCGAACCAAAAAAAAATGTATGGACCTCACAAACTTTGGAAAATGCAGTGAACACATCTTCCTCAAAAGAGGCTGTCTGGTTTGAGGTAAACAGGACTATTTTTCCCAGGTGAACAGCGACAACCGATGCCCAGAATAAACACAGTCAGCCAATCAGATCGGAGCTTGCCATTCTGGATGCTTATTGTCATTTATGACTGCAATTCGCATCAAGCGAGCAACTGCCTAATTCTCATGACACATGAATACACAGAAGCAGCAGACTGAAGCTTCAGCGCTCTAGAAATCTCATTTCTGCTGTTCATCTGTTATAGTTCTTAATGAAATATTTAACTGTGATCAATTCAAGCACGTGCCCCACACACACACACACACACTAAAACTCCCTCATCTGGCAGTCTGACCTATTAAACGAAGCAATAAAAAAAGCTTTTCTCGTTAATAAAGTTAAATAATTGCTTCTCGATCATAAAGACTCCCCAGAGCTGTCCCCAGACTTACCCACAGATCCAAGAGAGAGACAGAGAGACACAGGTTAAAAGAAAAAAAAAAAACTGACATTTTCATGTTTGACCTTTCCTTGTTTGTTGGTGAAAGCATCCTCATGGACTAACACACACACACACACACACACACGCACAGGCACACACACGCACAGGCACACACACGCACACACACACAGGTGGGAGATGCTCTTCACACTGAGTGCGCTCTGAAACCTCTCTTTCCTGGAAGTATTAAAAAAGTTGTGACTAACAGTACACTTGCTGCTGTACCGTCCCCTCCAGCGACCTGAGCTTGAGTGTCTTGATCGAGGACAAAATTGGGATAATTCACAGATCAGCCTTTATGGGACTTTCTTTACAGGTCAGGAAATAATTGTTTTATTAAAAAAATGATTTTGTGATAAACAGACCATTGTGTCACTCACAGCAATATATATACCAGATGGAACCGTCCACCGCGTTTAGTGAACTGTCCCAATCACAAAAATTTATTTTGTTTCTCATGCTTTAGTTTTGGTAGTTTAAGGAGAAGGTAGAAGATTCCATGGTGTTCTGGAGTGAAAAAAAACACTTACCGCATCCTAGATAAACCTCCGATGTGGAAATTCCCAAGCAAATGTAAACGTTTCTTTAGAGTAGATGTTCGATTTGAAGCTTGTATATATATTAAATCATAAGTATAAGTCAATACTGGAGATCTTTACATTTTATATCAGATTTAAAATCCATCATTTTTTTCTTATTGTTCTTAATTTTGGTAACGCTTCATTTTACAGTGTCCTTGTTACACGTTACATGCACTTACTATATTAATAACAGTAAATTACACATAATTATAAGCAACTAACCCTAAACCTAAAGTAAGTACTGGTGTCATTTAAGTATCAATTTAAGTATTTTCTGTTTTGTTTACATTTTAGAGTTGCTTAAAATTTGTGTAATTTTGTTGTTTCTTATTTTTATTTTATTTTTCCTATGTCTAGATAGTTTTTTTTATTAAGTTTTAGTTTTAGTAATTTTAGGCCCGGTTTCACAGACAGGGCTTAGACTAAGCCAGGATTAGGCCATAGTTCAATTAGGACATTTAAGTAATTTTTATTAACATGCCTTAGAAAAACATTACTGGTGTGCATCTTGAGACAAAACAAAGGCACTGATATATATTTAAGATCAGTCAGTGCAAGTTTCTTCCAGTTAAAACGGTTTAGATTTACACTTTAGTCTGGGACCTGGTTTAAGCTGTGTCTATGAAACCGGCCAGTTTTTCAACTCTGATTGAAAATGAAAATTCAGCAACAAGCTGAAAAAAATAATGTTTTGACATTTTATATCAGTTAATGTTTGTTTTATGGTTCTTGTTAATGATAACTATCCTGGTAATTGCATGCTATTAATTAATATCACACTTTACACCGTAAAAAGGACACCTTTAAACAAGACATTTTAATAGTTCATCCCTAATGATCTTTAATGGCGTTACAGATGTAGTCTCCAACAATCTGGGGAACAACAGTTCTGACTCGCTTTTGGCACTTGTGTAACTTTCAGACCCAGTCGCTAAAGCACCCTGATCCATTCCTCCACAATCAAATCTGAAAATACCTCCTCAAACTTCTGCAGCAACTCCTGCAAGCTGAAGTTCAGACCAATCATCATGATCTCCGTCTACCTCAACCGCGCTACATTCCAGAACGCCAACGACGGAGAGAAATCTGGCAACGGATCAGTCTCCTCTGGGGGTCCACACACGCATAACGCAGCTTATCATATGCAGGAACATCTGTGGAGAGCACACACACGTCTGGCGGCGTGGAGCGGAGCCTGAGCGCCTGTGCCGAAGCTCTGCCGCTTTGTGCTGAGAGACGCATGCTCCAGTGTTGGATGGGTCTTGCCCAGTGTTTAGGATCTTCTGCAGGCCTGGATGTTGGAGGCAGATTGAAGATAGAGTTAGGGATTCAACCAAATATCCTAATGTTGGTTGGATCGCTTTACTTGTTAACACACACGGCTCTTTCTCTCTAGTCCAGACACACACAGAAAGCGTCTTGTTCCTCCAGGTTCCTGTGACCCTCGGGCAAGCGTTCGTACTCAATTACCCGTGTCAAAGAGCCTCTGTGTGGATCGCTCTGATGGGCAGGGCAGGAGAGCAGCACGGCTGTCCGATTCGCTTTCTCTCGTGGAAAACACGCACTCAGAGTCAGCAAGCCAAGAACAACACCGGAGGTCTAATCGTGAGGAGAACATCTCCAAATCTAGACATGAGGAAAGGCCAGAAGCAAGTGAGATGTGAAGGTCTTCATCTTTGCTCGAACCCAAAGTTTCACAAGTCCACTTTGATCTTCACATCAGCACTTGAAGAAAACGTCTGAGATGAGGTTTCTTTCTAGGTGTAAAGATCTCCACAGGCAGCTTGGAGTTTTCCAGAACTTCCAAAAGTTTTCTTAAAACTCTCTGGCTGGCCAGCTTTCCTCTTCTGTGGTCTACTCTGACTGCTGGCTCCCTGAGCTGACTTTTCCTGCTCTCTCTCTCTTCTGTCTTTCCCTCCAGTGGCAGCTGTTTATTATTTTATTCAGCATCCTCTGTTTCCCCTCCACTCCTCCATCCCACTCCAAACTAACACACACACACACACACTTCCTGTAGGGCCCCACCATGAAAGAGAGCGAGCTCAGTGCCGAAAACGAAAAAGAAGAACGTTCGACAAGAATATAAAGGCGGGGAAGACAACGTTTTATGAAGTACTGCAACAACTTTAGCATCTGTGAATATGTGAAGCTCTCACATGAGCGAGAGAGAGACTCAGCAACACGACATGTGATCTACGCTCTCTCTTCCACTTTCTCTCTCTCTCTTCTGTCTTTCCCTCCAGTGGCAGCTGTTTATTATTTTATTCAGCATCCTCTGTTTCCCCTCCACTCCTCCATCCCACTCCAAACTAACACACACACACACACACTTCCTGTAGGGCCCCACCATGAAAGAGAGCGAGCTCAGTGCCGAAAACGAAAAAGAAGAACGTTCGACAAGAATATAAAGGCGGGGAAGACAACGTTTTATGAAGTACTGCAACAACTTTAGCATCTGTGAATATGTGAAGCTCTCACATGAGCGAGAGAGAGACTCAGCAACACGACATGTGATCTAGAGAATCATGATCTGTTTGCGGAGTCATGTTCGTGTACAAATATCTGACAAACTGATTTGAAAAGAGCTAATTCACATGCATTCTAAACAATTGAAAGGACATGCTGAATTTGCTGACGTCAAACATTTTAGCAACATGTTACACATTGTGATTTACAGCGATTTGTCTGACATCATTGCCAACATTGACCTTTGTGACAACAGACAGTCATTTTGTGTATATTGCAATTAGAGCATCTAATATTGCAACTAGTGCTAATTTCGTTAACGAAAACTATGACGAAAAATGTTTGTTGAGACGACAGTAAGGTCAATAAATGATAACTATGTCTATATCGACATGCAATTTCGTTGACGAAAAAAGACGAGACTAAAATGTATTAAAAAATATATAAAAACGTTACCAAAAACCTCTTATTTTCGTCAAAAAAGGAGACAAAATGTTATTGCGGTCTGCTCTACACGCCTCTATTACGAGATCTTTCATGAATGCGGTTGCCAGATATCAAGAGTTCAAATCCCCAAATCAGCTTCGCTGTTACAAGGATACATTTTCTGCCCGGTGTTTTGCTTATTTTAAGCAATCTGGCAACCATGCGCACGCACATGCGCTCGCTGCTAACTGCTGTTGTTTTAAGAGAAATGTTTGGAATTGCAATTTGGAATTACTAGGAATTTCACTGTTATAATATTTTTCGTTTGTTTTACCAGTTTTCATAATGTAGACAGAGAGAGTGCATAAGTCTTTGGTATTCATTAATATAATAAAAAGCCTATGATAATCAGTACACTATAAGGTAAAATAAACCATGTATGTGTCCACATTCTATTGATTTGTGCATACTGGTGAAAGTGCAATACCTGAAATGCAAAAGTAAACTTCTCAAATGACAACAATCATTACAATTATAATTTTGAGCAAAAATAATTTTGATCAGTTAAACCATTATACAGAATGACGAAAATGTGACTTAGATTGACTAAAACGCTCATACATTTCATTGACTTAAACTTGGCACATAGGAATAGACTGCATATATTGCGACTTGTTGCTGTGACGTTAAGTACATATTGCAAAAATGTGTCACTAATAACCAAAACACACAACAATTGTGTTGATAAGATTGCAACTAATTGTAGTTCCATGTTAATGACATACTGCGGATATTGTAACTTGTTGCAATGGCAGATATTGCAACATTATAGAGACATGTTATATATAGTGACATTGCAAACGTGAGAATTGCTGTATATAGACACGTATAGTATAGCAACAAATTGCATGCATTGCAACACATGAAGACATGCTGCAGATATCACTCACTGCAGGTACATATATAGGGACATACTACAGATATTTTGCGACTTGCAACATGCCACAGATTCAGTGACTTTTTGCAGCATCATACATTGTGACATATTGTAGACACGGGAGCTTATTGCAGTGATTGCAGTGACTGCAGCTGTCACTAATTACTGAAACGTCCACAGCAAGAGATATTTGTGATATTGTGACTTATTGCAGTGACTTTGCAGATTCTGTAACTTATTGCAGGGAAATACATAGTGACATATTGCAAATATTGCAATATTGTAGTGACATATAATGAAACATTACAAACATTGCAACTCACTGCAGAGATATATGCGGCATATCAACAAACTGCATGTATTGCAATCCATGGCGAAATTCTGCAGACATTATGTATATAGGAATATATTGCAGATATTGTGATATTATTGTTAGCGGTGATGCACAAAGTGGCATAACAGATATTTGCAACCTGTTGCACATTTTTTTTTTTTGATGCCTTACTGTTACAGCAACATATATTGTGACCTATTGGAGATGCAACTTTTCGCAGCGATATGCATCAAAATACTGCAGATGTTGCAACTTTTTACAGCAACAAATTGCAGATAATGCGCCTTATAGTGGCAACATATTTTGCAACACTGTAAGCATAGTGAATTTTTGCAGCAATATACAGCCACATACTGCAGATGTTGCAATATATATTAACATATTTTTGCAAATATAAAGACATGTTGTAGATATTGCAGCAAACACTGTAAAATACATAATTCAGATGAAAAGACGTCTTTGCGATGGACGTGTGCTATCATTGAAGTGCTCTTCTCTCAGATGTCTGGGTTGTGACTGAAACAAGTCTATGACTCACTCAAATACTGCACCAAATGTTTAATCGCTATCTCATATTTCTGTCTTTCACATTTTTGCTTTTGGTATTTGTCAACAATATCTCACTTTTCCTTTAGATATCACCACCTATTCCTTTCTCTGCAGCGCTCGGAGTTAAACAGCCTCGTTCAGAGTGTGCGTTACGCTTCCTTTGAAATTCATAACGTACATATGGCCATTTCTTGGCTTGTCTAAATACATAAAGTCAGCATGTCAGGGGCCATGTGGTCCGAACTTACTCGCGCGCAGCCCACAGCAGCCGGGAGCAAAGACAGAAGACAATTCTGAATATTCATTAGCGAATCCCTTTGAAGTGCCTTTACTTCATTAGCGCATTTACATAATGAATATCTAGAGCGGCACGTTTGATGTGCGCAAAGTCGCATGTGTGCGAGTGTAAACAAACCCTGCTGGATTACAATCAAATCAGGATATGAATACGTGTAACACATAATAGTTCATGAGTTATTACATGAGAATGTTTGTTTACGCAAACAAAAGTAATGCAGATGATTACAACGACTGAGAATCAGACTGCAGTTGAAATAAACCCACCCAGAAACACAGAAGCTCGGTGGGAATGCGTCAAAATAATAGTTGGAGAATAAAACTAAGCTGGTTGAAAGCAGAAAGAGGGCGAGGGGTGAAACCAGAGGGTGATGGGCGAACTGAAACATGAGGGAAATGTTTCACAGCTCTGGGAATTATGGGAAGAGAGTCACTGGGAGAAATGATAGCGCAAAGTTTGAGCCGAAAAGTGCGGTTTGACTCATGGAAACTCAAACCATGTTTCAACATGGCTACTGTTCATGAACGGTTTGACATTATTAGGAAGGCATGTCTACATGCACATTTACACTACATCGCAAACACATGCATGCACACACACACACACACACACACACACACAC
>NW_015505543.1:147063-199614 GCF_001515645.1 Sinocyclocheilus grahami
TCTTTTATCATTTGCCACTGATGATTCAAACGCAAGTTTTGGGCAGTGTGGAGTAGCTCTTGTTTTTTGTAATTTCTCCGATCACAAATGCAGACAGGGTTTTATTTTTACGTGGCACGATGCAATGCAACGCAACGCGTAAAAATACAGTATAAGTAATTATAATCAGTAATTATGTCCCCACTGGATGTAGCAATGCATATTACTAATCAAAAATTAAGTTTTGATATATTTACATCTTTAGATATTTAAATCATACCATATCATATCATATAACCGTATCCAATCCTACCCTATATCATATTTCATATCCTTTTATTGAAATTCTAACAGCTATCTATCTATCTATCTATCTATCTATCCTGACAATAATGATTAATTTATTTTAATTGATTTTCATTTTGATGAACCAATATTGATTCTTAAATTTCAAATAGTCAATTGTCAAATTTGTAGTGCTTCACTAAACATTATTTGAAGCATGCCTACCATCCAGTAGTGCCAATATGCTTTGAGCGTTGTTATTTTAATGTGAAAAAACTCCTCAGCTTTCAAATTCTGCCAATTTTGTCACAAAATTCAACGAATACCATTTTGATACTGAATAATGTGGTATGACAGATTAGGGATGTAAAGGTATGAAAATTTCTTATCACGATTATAGTGACCAAAATGATCACGGTTATCAGTATTATCACGGTGGTATAACCTCTTAGCCTTAGCAACAGAACATTATGTACTTATTTTTAAAGAAGTCTGTCTGAACAAAGCTCTTTTATATTTGGATACAATAATCCAAAGAATTCACACAGACCAAAAAGAGCTTCACACATCAGAAGACCTTCTCTCTAAATATATCAGAGGTGACTTATTAGTCAAAGATATCTCTAAAATATGAAACTTCCACAATCCATGTTTCAACTCTTCAAGTGCATTTTGGTATATATGTGTTGTGTATTTTTGTTATGGAATGTGATATTAAATAATGAATATTAAAGATATTAAACACACACACACACATATATACATATATATTCATACACACACGCACATATATTCATACATATACACTGTGTATATATACACATACACACACACACATATATACATATACACTGTATATACACACACACATACACACACACACATATATATACACATACACACATATATACATACATATACACTGTATATATACACACACACTCACACACACACACACACACACACACACAAATAAACAATAATTAAACAAACAAACAAACACCTTTATTGTTTTTCTTTGGATATTGTTGTTTGTGTGCTATAGTTGTAAAACAGATATGAAATATAGCCAGCATTATGATTCTAATGTTGAATGCTCCTCTGCATATTTTAGCATCTATTATTTCTCTCAGTGTTTTCTGTTCTATCATTATTCCACAGCAGTCCTTCTCAAACATTTTAGGCCAATACCACCTTTGATCCATCAAAACATTAACAATCATGTTCCTCTTATCAACACTGAGCAAAACTGACATCTCGGAGTGCAGGTTTAAGGCCTGTGTGAGCAGCATAACGCCATATGTTGGTGTAATAATGTACCGATTAATATCAATGCTCAATCTAAATCATGGCTGTAAGACCCTCATCAGTCCCTTGACAGATCTGTGAGGGACCCTACATGAGCAGCATCTAAAACACACACACCATAACCACAATTACAGCATTTATAATAGCAAAGACTACAAAGTAACCGCATGTGTTAGTTTTATGCAGTCCAATTCAGATGCATCAATAATAATACATATATTGTGGAATTTGGGGCAGTGGAGTCTATTTCACAACGTCTCTCGTCTGTCTAGAAGCGCTTGAACTGCTGTCAGAACGGCTGCATTATAGATGTGCTCAAAACTGAGCGCTGAATGAAATGTAGCATTGCAGCACTTGCTCAGCAGTGGATGCTCTGCAGTAAATGGGTGCCGTCAGAATGAGAGTCTAAGCAGCTGATAAAAACATCACAATAATCCACAAGTAATCCAAAGTAGTCCATCAACTAAAGCGGCAGGTTTATAAGAAACAACTTCATCATTAAGACCTTTAAATTTGAAACCTTTGCTTCTTGCGAAAATATGAATGAAATAATATTGCTTTCTCCAGTGAAAAAGTAATCTCGCCTGAATCAGGAGAGAAATCTGCACAGATCCAAACAGCTCTAAACATATACGTTGGTGGATTTTGATGTGAGAGACAACAGGAGATGGACTTTAACACTGGAGAAAGTGTTATTACAATTTTTTTTTTAATCCTTTATTTTACCAGTATAGTCCCATTGAGATGCAAAATCTCTTCTTCCAGGGAGTCCTGGCCAAAATGGCAGCACAACGAGTTTCACAATAAAACAATTACAAACACATAAAACAAACACCCTAGGGCTGAATGTTGCCCTACATTCAGATGATTACAAATGTGACAAAAATCTGATTATCGACTGAAGCAACGGTTTAAAGTTAAAACATCTTGATGGATTGATTTTGTTTTACAAACATGCAGCTTTTCACTTCTCAAGACATTAACTAATGGACTGGAGCGGTGTGGTTTACTTGTGGATTATTGTGATGTTTTTATCAGCTGTTTGGACTCTCATTCTGACGGCACCCGTTCACTGCAGAGCATCCTTTGCTGAGCAAGTGCTGCAATGCTACATTTCTCCAAATCTGAGGAAGAAACAAACTCATCTACATCATGGATGGCATGAGGGTGAGGAAATTAAAATTGTATTTAGATAAAACAGATAAAAATACAAGTAAATGCACTTGAATCCTCTGTATATATTGTAGATTTTCTATGTGTCTATCAATTATCTGCACTGTGTACCACCAGAAGACATTCGGGTATAGAGTCACTAAGAATGACAAATAAAATCCATTAAAAAAAAGGAGTACTTCGGAGAAATACACACACGTATTTCTGATGAGATATACAGTAATAGGTTTCTCTGGCGGTTCTCTCATTCAGCAGGACTGATGACTTCTGTCGGTCTCTCTATCGTCCCGCCATCGCAGCGCTGCATTCCTCAGTAATAGCAGCTCACTCCTCCCTGCAGCACACGCTTATCAGGCCAGTGTGATTTCCTCCCGCTCAATACACACAACACTCATGTGTGTGTGTGTGTGAGACAGTGATACATGAAAGCTAGAACAAGTGCTTAGGTTAAAAATAAATAAATAAATAACATAAAACAAATGAACATTTACTGTAGGAATAATAAGGGATAAAGAAAAACACTGACATTAAAGTAAAATGAAAACATTTAATCAACTCAATACACACAACACTCATGTGTGTGTGTGTGAGACAGTGATACATGAAAGCTAGAACAAGTGCTTAGGTTAAAAATAAATAACATAAAACAAATGAACATTTACTGTAGGAATAATAAGGGATAAAGAAAAACACTGACATTAAAGTAAAATGAAAACATTTAATCACTAGGTACACTACTCTGAAAGGGTTTAGGGCCGGTTGTTGAGTTGTTTGATTATTAATTTTTGAAAGAAATCAATACTTTTATTTATCAAGGACGCATCACATGGATCAAATCTGACAGGAAAGACATTTCAAAGAAATGCTGTTCTTTTGAACTTGCCATGCATTGAAGAATCACGGAATGTAACAATTAAATTGAAAATAAATATTAAAAGCTAAAATAGCCTTGGATCATGATGATTTTAAAACTACAATGACTAATAACTGACATTGTAGACACACAGGTGCTGTAAAGGTCACCTGACTGATGCGGTTATTTCCTGTTAGAGGCAGATATCAGTGAAATGAGAGATCTTCATTTGATGGACACAAATCAGATCGTGACTTAATTCAAGACGAGCAGAGATCCACTGACAGATACAGACTAACACTAACACACTAGTTCTGACAGCAGATGTGGGTTGTGGGTGTGGATGGAGCCATGTGGGAACTTGAACGACTGAAATCAATAAACTTGCAGTATTTTCTGATGCAATGTAAATGTTTGGACTGCTTTCACGCGTGATCTGAAGACTGGAATAATGATGCTGAAAATCCAGTGCTGCATCACAGGAATAAATTACATGTTACAATAAACTCACACAGAACACAGCTATTTTAAACTGCAAGAAGATTTCACATTATTACTGATTTTGCTGCATTTTTGATCAAATCAATGTAGACTTATTTAACAAAATCTAAAATAATCCAAACTTTTGACCATTAGTCTGTCATCAGAAAATGTTTACTTGTGCTTCAGAGGCTATATTCAAACACACAATCCTCATTCTGATGTTAAACAGACTCATGCAGACACCTCTGAGGATCTTCCTCCAGGGGTCAGGAGCAGGACTAGAAGATACGGTCTGAAAAACTGAGACCCAATGGGATTTCTGGGTGGATTTAGTGCAGGAGACCAGAGGCACGTCTCAGAATCAGGTCAGAGTCTGACAGCTGAATAGAGTCATAATATGTCTAGAGAGAAACACGTTTTATACTCTCCTGATCTTCATAAACACAGGAAATCCAGCAGCAGGCCTCGTGTTAAACCTAAAGCAGGTGTCGTGGGAAAGCGGCTTTTCCAAAACAGTCCAGGGAAATCTGCTCATGCCAAACACACACACACACACACCCATAGGTTTCCACAAACTAATGATCATGTGTTCAAACAGCCTCACGTCTCACATCACATGTTTTCCAAAAGGAAACAAAATAATGAAAAACAAACATGTTCAAGAGCATCCTTTGATGATATGGACAAAACACTGTAATAGGCAACATACAGTACACATTAAATATACCATAAAGCACAGAACATTCTCACACAGAACAACCTCCTGGACAGCAACCAATCTGGCTTCAGAAGTGGACATTCGACCGAGACTGCCTTGCTCTCAGTTGTTGAAGCCCTAAGACTGGCAAGAGTGGCTTCCAAATCTTCTATACTTATCTTGCTGGATCTGTCCGCTGCTTTTGATACGGTGAACCACCAGATTCTCCTGTCAACCCTATTGGAAAATGGCATCTCAGGAACCGCACGCCAGTGGTTTGAGTCTTATCTCTCAGATAGGTCCTTCAAGGTATCTTGGAGAGGTGAAGTGTCCAAGTCGCAACATCTAGCTACTGGGGTGCCTCAGGGCTCAGTTCTTGGACCACTTCTCTTCTCTGTCTACATGGCATCACTAGGTTCTGTCATTCAGAAACATGGCTTTTCATATCACTGCTATGCTGATGACACTCAACTCTACCTCTCATTCCATCTTGATGATCCTGATTTTTGTTTTGTTTGTTTTTGCAAAAGCTGCACATTCATTTGTGATTTGCTATTGCTGATTTGTCTGTTTTATTACACTAGGCTGCTGGATTGTTTTCCAAATCTTCTAAGCATTTTCATCATTTAAACAATTAAAAGAATCATTAACAAACTGGAATCGGAACTGGAAGCAGATTTGTTAAATTAATGATTATTCTCCATTGAGAAACAATCTGATGAGGGTATGAGAAGAGCAACCAGCAGCTACTGTAAATGACAGAAAGAGCGTTCTCACACACACACACACACACAGTCTCATGGGAGCAGAGGGGTGGTGCACTGGACATTTGTACAGCCAATCAGGCGATAAGAGAGGGTTTCCACGACGACCAGAACAGAACATTTAAGATTCTTTCTGTCTCAAAGGGGAAAAGGGCAGAGATTAGAGGACAGGCTGTCCGACAATCACTCCTAAAACGAGAGAGAGAGAGAGAGAGAGAGAGAGCGAGAGAGAGCGAGAGAGAGAGAAAAAGAGAGAGCGAGAGCGAGAGAGAGAGCGAGAGAGAGAGAGAGAGAGAGAGAGCGAGAGCGAGAGAGAGAGAGAGAGAGAGAGAGAGAGAGAGAGAGAGAGAGAGAGACGGACTGGAGGTGGAGAGAGACGGACTGGAGGTGAAGAGGACGGTCAAACTCAAGTGGCTAAATTTGGGCTTGAAGATCAAAATGATGAGACAGACTGATGGAAGCCACTGTGAAACACAATCCGCAGCTCTCTGCACTCATTCATGATCCAGCCAAACTCATTCTCCACATCAGAGCGCTGTGTGTGTGTCTGTGTGTGTGTGTGTGTGTGTGAGAGAGAGACTGCTCCGATGCAGTTTTCTGCATCACTAAGTGCTGATCTATCAGTTCTGCTCGCAGACACATTAAACATAGCATCTGTGTGAGCAGTAGACCACACTGACCTCAGACCTGCTGATAAACTCACTTTATACAACCATTCAGATCAGCTAAACAGAGAAAGAGCGAGACGCATGCACATTGTTTTGCACTACTGTATATTTATGTACAGTATGCATGTATGCATTTTTATACACTATGGATTTTTATTTTATGCAAGACTTTTTTATATTCTGAACTTTAAAATCATCTGATTTATACAATTATTTTTCAATTACAAAGGCACATTTGAGATTTTTGTAAACAACAATTTAAAAATTAAGAATTTAAATTCTTAAGATTTGAGGGAGAGGGACTTCTGTATTTTATTGTGTATTTTATTCAATATTTTTTATTCAGAAGTTTAAAATCTTTACTGAAAAAAAATAAATCAATTACAAATTGACATTTGAGATTTTTTAAGCAACAATTTAAAAATTAAGAATTTAAATTTTGAATTTTGTTTTTTTTTTACATTTCTGAGTTTGAGGGAGAGGGACTTTTGTATTTTATTGTATGCATATTTGCATTTGTTTTATTTTATTCAAGATTTTTTTAATTATTATTCAGAACTTTTAAATCTTTACTTAAAAAAAATAAATTACAAATTGACATTTGAGATTTTTTAATCACTTCAGATTTCTTTTTCTAACAGAATTTCAAAGTGATATTTTTATGCATGTATGAATGTATGTATATACATTTATTCAAGACATGCTTTTATTTATTCAGCACTTAAAATCTTAATGTTTTAAAATTAATTTTACAATTAAATTTACATGAGATTTTTTTTAAAACACTTTTCCAACAAACCAACTCGAGAGAAGACGATTACATGTCATCAATATCGCTTCACTTCTGTGAGTTATGATGGACAGCTTTCATATCAGTTGTGAAGCGTAGAGGAGTTCAGATGAACCGCAGGACCCCAGACCACCTGCAAAACCACTTTCACATCAAGCAATCTCTCAAAGAGGCGAGCCTTCGGACAACTGAGAGAGCGAGAGAGGTGCTAATGTACGAAAGAGAGAACTTAATGAACCTAATTAGCCGGTTTGGCTGAACGCTGAGATCCACGGTGCCTTTATGAACCTGCCATGAGACCAAACCCAAACCAGATTATCCAACAAACAGCAGCTGCTGGATCTGGACGCGAGCACTCCTAATGGCCGGTGCATTACTGAAAGTGCTGAGAATTCATAAGTTCAGTGGGATTTGCAGTGGAGTTTGACATATTAGCAGCAAATTAGAAACGCAGCTAGATAAAGAGAGGAGGAGCAGATGGGAAGAGCGAGTCTTTTTCAGGAAACAAACAGCTTTGTCATAAAAACACACAGTGTCATATGATAGCGGGCTGCTGGGACACCAGAGATATTAGATGTGCTGAGCACAAGGTCAGGTGATGGGTTTGAGATCACTTCTCGTTGAGCGCGGTCAGCAATCTTCCCTCAAATACTGTTACAGTCCATCTAGAGGAGGAAACTCTCTCTCTCTGCTCCATTAGACAGTAAATGGACTAAATGTGCTTTATGTAGCTGATCTGCTTTTACATCTAAATGCATTAAAAATCAATGACGCACGCTCGCAAAGAAAGCCTACAGAGTTCAATTCCAATAACATTTGCATGCGTCTGTGTGTCAGTGCTAGCACTCAACTTTGCAGAAGTACCGCCCATCTGCTAATGCACTTCCCGACTCGACACGAGCACTCAAGAGAATTTATGAAACACAACTTTATGTCTGGTGTGGTCAGTCGGACAATACATACGAGGAGTGTAATGATTGATTGAATGTATTGATTAAAAAAAAAATTATTGAGCAGCAAATCAGCATATTATACTGATTTCTGAAGGATCATGTGACACTAAAGACTGGAGTAATGATGCTGAAAATACAACTTTGATCTCAGGAATAAATTACATTTCTAAATATATTCAAATAGAAAGCAGTTATGGTATATAAATCACTCATACGGTGACATGATGACAGCATTAGAAAGGAAACACGAGCACGTGCAGCTGGAGCAATGCACGTATGTCATGCTACATATGTGATATGGTTTTTGTGGAGTGTGATAGAGATGTGATCTAGCGGGTCACTTAACCACACTGACACTAACACACACTTTAAATCACGGCTGAGGACCAGTTGCTGTCACATCGCCACAAGGTCTCTCTCTGCCTCTGATATACTGCCTCTATCTCTCCGCCTCTCAGAGGCTTCCGGCTAAACAGACACACTTAGAGAAACACAAAAAGCTCACATGGAGAGAAACAGAGATGAATGAGGCACAGGAAAAGACTTTAAGGTCGGACTGAATGGGTAGCCTAAAAAAATAAGCACCATAAAAAGAAGTAAAGCTGAAAGAAATGAACCAAACACATCAGAAGATGACCTCTGAAAGACAAGACCTGCTGGTTTTTCACTTAATTCCACCTCTCATGGACAGAGAGCTGTTTATTTCCTAAATAAATGTCATGGTCTTATTGTGCGCGATTTGAACAGACTCCTAACCCTAAATGTTAAACTTTAGCCTGCAACTTGTTCCACAATGTGTGTGCTTTAGACAAAAATGGATGCAGCTGTTACTTTTCTAAATGGCGTAACAAAATGAACAGAAATACAAAAATCCATAATAGTGGTTGACTGCTATACATTAAGGCCAATATTTAGGCCAATATTTGTATATTTTTAAATTTATATGCGTTTGCTGACAAAGTTTTCTGTTTAACCAAGAAGTTTCTGAAGCAGCTTTTATTTTCTCAAGGAAGAGACTTTTATTTTGGCAACGCAAAAACTGCCTGAGCACAGATACAAATGCAATCTTTAAATCCTTGATTTCAAACTATGCTGCACTATATGCAGTGTCATATTCATGCCATATCACTGTGCACTGTATGTAAAATTAGAGTTAACTGGCATTTATTTTAGAAAATGTGATTCCCAGAGTCCCAGTGATTACTGAGTGCATTGTCGGCTGCAGTGTTTACTTCCTTTTTAGTCATGTTTTTATCAATTTCTTTATAATAAGACTACATAATTAAGAAGTTGCTTAAGGACAAATCTGCTTCTTTTACATAATTATTTTTCAATCAAAAGGTATTTTTTCACATTCATTCATTTTACAATTAAAGGTGGGGAATTAAATTTACATGAGATTTTTTTAAAACACTTTTCCAACAAACCAACTCGAGAGAAGACGATTACATGTCATCAATATCGCTTCACTTCTGTGAGTTATGATGGACAGCTTTCATATCAGTTGTGAAGCATAGAGGAGTTCAGATGAACCGCAGGACCCCAGACCACCTGCAAAACCACTTTCACATCAAGCAATCTCTCAAAGAGGCGAGCCTTCGGACAACTGAGAGAGCGAGAGAGGTGCTAATGTACGAAAGAGAGAACTTAATGAACCTAATTAGCCGGTTTGGCTGAACGCTGAGATCCACGGTGCCTTTATGAACCTGCCATGAGACCAAACCCAAACCAGATTATCCAACAAACAGCAGCTGCTGGATCTGGACGCGAGCACTCCTAATGGCCGGTGCATTACTGAAAGTGCTGAGAATTCATAAGTTCAGTGGGATTTGCAGTGGAGTTTGACATATTAGCAGCAAATTAGAAACGCAGCTAGATAAAGAGAGGAGGAGCAGATGGGAAGAGCGAGTCTTTTTCAGGAAACAAACAGCTTTGTCATAAAAACACACAGTGTCATATGATAGCGGGCTGCTGGGACACCAGAGATATTAGATGTGCTGAGCACAAGGTCAGGTGATGGGTTTGAGATCACTTCTCGTTGAGCGCGGTCAGCAATCTTCCCTCAAATACTGTTACAGTCCATCTAGAGGAGGAAACTCTCTCTCTCTGCTCCATTAGACAGTAAATGGACTAAATGTGCTTTATGTAGCTGATCTGCTTTTACATCTAAATGCATTAAAAATCAATGACGCACGCTCGCAAAGAAAGCCTACAGAGTTCAATTCCAATAACATTTGCATGCGTCTGTGTGTCAGTGCTAGCACTCAACTTTGCAGAAGTACCGCCCATCTGCTAATGCACTTCCCGACTCGACACGAGCACTCAAGAGAATTTATGAAACACAACTTTATGTCTGGTGTGGTCAGTCGGACAATACATACGAGGAGTGTAATGATTGATTGAATGTATTGATTAAAAAAAAAATTATTGAGCAGCAAATCAGCATATTATACTGATTTCTGAAGGATCATGTGACACTAAAGACTGGAGTAATGATGCTGAAAATACAACTTTGATCTCAGGAATAAATTACATTTCTAAATATATTCAAATAGAAAGCAGTTATGGTATATAAATCACTCATACGGTGACATGATGACAGCATTAGAAAGGAAACACGAGCACGTGCAGCTGGAGCAATGCACGTATGTCATGCTACATATGTGATATGGTTTTTGTGGAGTGTGATAGAGATGTGATCTAGCGGGTCACTTAACCACACTGACACTAACACACACTTTAAATCACGGCTGAGGACCAGTTGCTGTCACATCGCCACAAGGTCTCTCTCTGCCTCTGATATACTGCCTCTATCTCTCCGCCTCTCAGAGGCTTCCGGCTAAACAGACACACTTAGAGAAACACAAAAAGCTCACATGGAGAGAAACAGAGATGAATGAGGCACAGGAAAAGACTTTAAGGTCGGACTGAATGGGTAGCCTAAAAAAATAAGCACCATAAAAAGAAGTAAAGCTGAAAGAAATGAACCAAACACATCAGAAGATGACCTCTGAAAGACAAGACCTGCTGGTTTTTCACTTAATTCCACCTCTCATGGACAGAGAGCTGTTTATTTCCTAAATAAATGTCATGGTCTTATTGTGCGCGATTTGAACAGACTCCTAACCCTAAATGTTAAACTTTAGCCTGCAACTTGTTCCACAATGTGTGTGCTTTAGACAAAAATGGATGCAGCTGTTACTTTTCTAAATGGCGTAACAAAATGAACAGAAATACAAAAATCCATAATAGTGGTTGACTGCTATACATTAAGGCCAATATTTAGGCCAATATTTGTATATTTTTAAATTTATATGCGTTTGCTGACAAAGTTTTCTGTTTAACCAAGAAGTTTCTGAAGCAGCTTTTATTTTCTCAAGGAAGAGACTTTTATTTTGGCAACGCAAAAACTGCCTGAGCACAGATACAAATGCAATCTTTAAATCCTTGATTTCAAACTATGCTGCACTATATGCAGTGTCATATTCATGCCATATCACTGTGCACTGTATGTAAAATTAGAGTTAACTGGCATTTATTTTAGAAAATGTGATTCCCAGAGTCCCAGTGATTACTGAGTGCATTGTCGGCTGCAGTGTTTACTTCCTTTTTAGTCATGTTTTTATCAATTTCTTTATAATAAGACTACATAATTAAGAAGTTGCTTAAGGACAAATCTGCTTCTTTTACATAATTATTTTTCAATCAAAAGGTATTTTTTCACATTCATTCATTTTACAATTAAAGGTGGGGTAAGTGATTTCTGGTAGCCAATGTTGACATTTGAAATCACCAAAACAAACACGCCCCTACCCCAAAAGGGTCTCGCCCCTATTTTGATAGCTCCGCCCCACACATACATATGCAACCCAGGCAACGATTAGTTCAGTGAAACAAAGCAAAACCAATGTTACACCGTGTCTACACCGGACCAGAGTGGCGCGACGCGACAAAATACTATAGAACTCATTATAATCAGTGATGCTGTCTACACCAGAGATATATATATATACATATCTATGGTCTACACTGGATGTGGCACGGCACAACACGACAAATCCCCGACAGAAAACTCCTGCTGCGTTCTATTTATGACGTATTGACACAAATTTCAAATGATTTTCAACGATCGCTTTGTCGCGTCCAGTGTACTAGACAGACTTTAGCTGTTGCGCCGCAGACACGGTGTTACTCACCTATCGAGAAGAAACAGAGCAACCTTGGCGTCCGATCGCAGGCCTTCCGCTCCTTGAGTTCTCTCCAGCGCAGGAAAGCTGATCCGATATTTACACGGGTCCTATTTCTTGCCTTAAGTCTTCTTTTGTTCCGCAGACGTTCTCCTCTTTTGTTTTTTTATCTTTCATCTCTATCTTTCTGTCGCTCGGCTCGGCTAATGTCCGTCCCGTGCGCTGAACTCTCTCTCCTCCACATCATGAGTAGACACACCCCTTACTGCTGATTGGCTACAAGTTTGTTTTGCTACTCGGTCCGAATCAGTTTTCTAAAGTGTTTTTGAAAAATTGCTTACCCCACCTTTAATCACTTCTGTAGCCTTAATGTTTAACACATTATAAAGGGTTATTAAAGGATATAATTCATTATAATTATTCATAATGTTCATTATACATTATATAATGTATTAACTGTGGTAACAATTATCCATGAGCTTGTACAATGCATTAGAAGGTGCATTACAAGGCATAATTACTGCATTAAATCTACTTTTATAATGCATTATACATAAAGGCTTTAAGTGTTACCATTACTTCTAATTTAGTAAATATGTAAAATAAATCTAAATTTAATTGCAGCAATGCATGTTATGTTATTAATTTGTGTAATATAATATAAATCAGCTTTATATCAGCCACCTTGTTTTCTAAAATAATGGTATTGGCCATCAAAAAATCCATATTGGTTAATCGCTAATATATACTGTAGACTGATATTGAAGAACGGATAAAACACCTTATAAACCACTCAATATGCTCTATGACAGCGGTGAGTTTTGCACACCGGCAACATTTCCGTCTCCTGGCTTTGATGTTGCCAGAAATAACAAAACTCAAAATATATTAACTGCCAAAAATTAAATAAACTTACTACATAGAGCTGATATAAACCAGAGGGAAAAAATTAGAAAGCTAAACACATGCAATATGAAAAGATCGGAGTTCTGAATGTGTAGTTATTCTGTCACCTGAACTGCTCTGTTTTGATAGGTCTTTGATCCTCCCTCACTAGGGGACGAGATGTGTCACTTCCCCGAATCTCCTGCTCCTCCTCAGAAAACTCACAGACAGCGGGATGGTCCTGACAAAGATTCCTGGAAGTTTCCGCAGTCACTCTGCATTCATTATCTCATCTCACCATGTCGGCAAATGTGACGACAAATTACAGCGAAATTCTCTGACAACCTCGCTATGATTTAATGAAGCAACTCCACCCCTGTGTGCACTTGTGAGTCTGAGTCTTTTAAAATTAGCATGCTGCTTGCCCAACATGTGAAAAATGGATAAAGAGGATGTTGCTAAACTCTGCAACTAATTTAGGCTATTTTAAGGAGCAGGCATAATTAAGGTCAATGGTGACAATGTTAAAATGGCCTAAAATGAGATCATTAATTGTCTTGATGCATGTTTAATATTACTGCTGATTTGCTATTAGTCAGTGAGGCTAATGCATGAATATCACAATCTAGTGCTCAGTGTTGTCAGCTGTGTATAGCTGAGCTGCTCCTTAAAGATTTGAAAACATGTTAAAGCATCCACTGAAATATCTTCAGCAGATCAAGTGTGCTATTGCATCTGAGTGAATTGGTGTTCAGAGTGTATTTTACTTTGAGAAGTCAAGCTGGTTTCTGTGTTTAGAGCCTCCGTGTGAGCGCAACATTAACATGACTATAATGGTGAAGGGCTTTCGTGTATAACTGCAAAATTGTACTTGAGGGAATGTACAGCGAGGGAATGCACAGAGTATGTGTATTTGTGTGTATCCACAAAAAAGGTAGACTTGCATTACTTAAACACACAAATCCTATTTTCCATCACACTCCACAGCGGTTATTTAAAGAGACTCAAGGTATCTAACGGTCCTTGATCCTTTGATATAAGATTTCATTGTATTATGAAAACAATGTAACATTCAAAACTCAGAAGTTCCTTCTCAGTGAAAAAATGAACATTTATTGAATCTGACTCATTCTGAATGTCTGCAACTTTTGCTATCAGACAGATGAATACACATGACAATGATGCCTATGGTAGTGTGTAGCACCTACAACTCTGCAGATTTTCCCAATATATCTAATTCTTAAAACAAACTCCACTTTATTTGACCATTTTAATCTAAATTTTAACAGACTGGGTTTCTTGCATCTTGAAAAGCACAAAAAAAAGTTAATTTAGTTCATACTTTCTTTGGATTAAAAACACACAAGTGCACCTCGGGGGGAAATACATACATAAAAGTCCTGCAACTAAAATAGTACTAGTTCTCCAAACATCATCCTCCATAACATCATTAAGAGTAACTAAGAGGCCAGTTATTAAACTCTCTTTCGTTTGCCCTGATCTGACCTGATCTGATCAAACACATTTTAATAAGTCTGTTTTAACATCAGTGGAATATTCTGCTGTGAGTGAGCTAATTAGCGTCATAAGTGTCTGCACTATGATATTTTAATGAGTTCCGGTAATGCAAGGGCCACCATCACATCACATTACACATTCCAGTGTGTTAATATAACAAGATCGCTTTACGGGGTCAGAAAGAGCTGGTGGTTACCATGGCAATGCTTTGATTATGATGTCACGGTGAACCTAACTGTTGCATCATCAGGCAGGGACATTCAAATAGATCAGAATAGAACAGAAAGTAACATAGCTCAGTTGAAGCAGAACAGCCCTCTGACCTGAATGGAAAATAAACCCCAAACTGAATCAGAGAACTAGTCTTCAAATAACACACCGAGTCTCTAATAACCAAGCTAATTTAAATGCACGGTCAATATGTATAATTCCTATTTTCAAATTCGTACAACAAATACACTTCATTCGACATTAAACATATTTCTCAATTAGAGATGCGCATCTCCATAACTGTGGCTGATGCGATTCACATCTCGATGCATAGCTAATGATTCGAAACATTAATAATACAAGCAGCTACCGATGCGATGCAATACGATTCAATACAATCAATATGATCCGATTTTGAGACCTATCGAACAAGCTCGACTTCGTCGCAAAATGGTGATGAGAGAACGTGCTTGAGCAACAGTTTAGAGAGGAGAAATCAGTCTAAAATATTGGTCACAAATTACTGGTTACTTTCAAAATAATAAAAATATAGCGCATCTGCTAATAATTATATATAAATAAATAATTGTTTACCAATGCAAATGTGTTAGAAACGATGCATCGCGTTACAAATGCCAACTTGTATGTGATGCACACTTTTTTAAATCAATGCATCGCATTGTTAACTTTTATGCCGACGCATCGACGCGAATCGGTAAATCTTACCATCCCTATTCTCAATGCATTTAAAGCCGCAGAGTGTAATTTCTCCACTAGTAGTGCCACAAAACGAAAATTGCTATGTTTACAAACAGGCTTCCCAAATGCTCCCAGATCATCCAGATAGCTCCACCCACAATCACATTGCATTGGCAGAGACAGACGTTGACATGTCAGGCCACTCCAACAAACAGAATATTTTGAAAACTCACAAATAACACTGTTTACATTCGGCTACATTGGATTTGAAAGTGAACATGCTTGTGCAGTGCAATCCAACCAGCCAGCCATCGCCAAAAATGTCACTGGACTCTAGACATGTGCCGGTATTTGGTAATGCGATATATCACGGTAATGGATATGAATGATATTGTTATCGTGGGCACTTCAAAATACCGTGAATAATTATTTATTGCAAATTATTATGATTCTTTGAATGCATTTTAAGAATATTTTTCCCATCAACTGGTCACAATGCACAACACCGCTGTATGCTGCGTGAAAGACACGTGCACTCTCTGATGTAAACAAGCACGGATGAGAAGCGCATGGCGAGAGACGCGCTGAGTGAAAGCGCACATTCACTCTCTGACAGCAGAAATGCAGTCGTTACCCCGTAAACCCTGTAAACAAAGCAGCTGCGCTACTTTCTGAAACGTATTTAAATGGTTTAAATTAGAGCCCGACTGATATATCGTTTTGCTGATATTATCGGCCGATATGAGCCTGTCGCCGATATATCGTATCGGCGAATATGCCGCCGATATCCTGCCGATATGAATTTTTTTTTTTTTCAGCGCATATAACGCAGATAAAATGCTTGGAATTGTGTAATTACTTAGTTTGTCCAGCAGAGCGCACTCTATTGTTTGCTACTGGTGACCTGGATGAAACGCTTTAAAGCTTAAGTCTATGGAAAACCATTGAAACTTTGAACGGCCATATCTCCGTAACGGCGCGGCGAATCCGCACCAAATTTAGGGGATCCCTTCAGCTCGAGGAACCCTCTCGAACGCGAATCCAGTGTACTTCTTGAGGCCCTCTTTCGAATGAGACCACCCCCGCATGAATAGCCCCCGGGGTTCGGGAGTTACGGGCGGTTAAATTCACGGTCCGGCGCAGACCGATCAAGCAATCCCGGGGAGATACCAACGCGCGGAAGGTGGCGTTTGAGAGAGCTCCTCGAGCTAAAGGGATCCCCCGGATTTGGTGGAGATCCGCTGGCGTGTTCGCGAGATAGTGACCCCAGCTAACACTTTCCCTTCAGTAAAGAGGTCTCTTGTTCAGGCAGCAGCATTCAAGCGTGGTCTTATTAGACCGTAAGTGCCCTGCGAAGTGGACTTCACATGAAATTCCGCCATGATTCCAGTTCCAAGGGAACGTACACATTACATTCAAAGGGCATTAAAGTGCGCGAGAAGTGAATTTATATTTAGGGATGCATCGAATGTTCGGCAACCGCAAGTGTGGAAGCATTTAAACTGTCGGAGAAAGACGCAAAAATCATTACAAGCACCGACAGCGAGAGACTGCATCGCGTGTCTTCAATGAGAAGAGGAAGGGGTGATTGTTGCTGGTTACTGTACGATGATTGAAATCGCGAAATGGCTTTAAACAATTAGTAAATAAACTGCAGAACGTTATGTTTTCTAATACACCCACGAATTGCATGTATTCTGACAGCGCTGCACGAGCTCGCAGCAGATCTGCTTGTTAACCAGGGTTCAAAGTCCAAAGTGCAAGGAAAATCTGCACTGATACAGTTGTCAGTTGCTCAGTCACATTTTATTAATTTTTACAAGGCATGTGACAATGCGATACGTACGACGTATTCGTAATGAGACTCATTTATAAATCTTGTCAACAAAAAGAAGCATTGAGGTCCTTCTTGCGCGTTTCCGCCAAAATAAAAGTTGAGAAAAAGCAAGAACTCTTATCAACATTCATAAATGTTAGTATTGTAATTTTACTGTTGTTCTGTAAAATAAAATAAAAAGTAAGACAATAATAATGATAGTAATCATTACAACAGCTCTATTTTAATATATTTATTATAACATTCACACATAGTGTTCAAATTAGGATCTGTAATATTTTCTAATGTTTTAAGAAGTCTCTTCTCAGCAAGGCTGCTTTTAATTGTACAGTAAAAAAAAATAAAAAATACATGCCTGATTCAAGAAGGGCCCGATGGCCAAAAATTATTTTACTAACTTAAGTTAAATTGTGCTTTGTTGGTATAGTGTCTGCTAGAATGTTAAAAATGTTCAGTGTTAAATATTTTTAAATTGTTGTTTTGTAATAGATTTTTTTTTTTGAAAGGCAAGACAAAAATTTTTAATTTATGCAATAGTGAAAAAAAAGAGTAAATCGGTATTCAGCCTTTGGCCCAGTGTTTAATTTTGTTTGGTTTTGGCTTCGGCCAAGAATGTTCATTTCGGTGCATCCCTATTTATATTGTATTTATTTACAGATGTATATTATGTCACACTTCACACTTCTCTTGTAAGTTTCGTCTGTGTGTGAAGACAGTAGCGCAAATCCGTGAATGAATGTTCCGAAGTGAAAAACTTCAACGGAAAAAAGTTGAATGGAATTGAATTGAATTAAATTTGAATAAACGTCAACTTACTGTTCGGTGCACTGATGTCAGACTCATTTTGGATAATAAAGTTTATTGTTAAATTGTTAAATGCCCTGCCTCCATCATTACATATCTTTGTCACATCATTATAAGTGTTTGATCACCACATTTGAGTGATCAATATATTCTGTTTATGTATATACTGTATTCTATATATATAGTACCAGTCAAATGTTTGGACACACGAATGGGAAAGTGTCCAAACTTTTGACTGGTATTGTCCTATAATATACACAAAGAATATCGGCCGATATATCGATATCGGCCTTTTTTTAACTCCCTAATATCGGTATCGTATCGGCCCCCAAAAAGCCATATCGGTCGGGCTTTAGTTCAAATAGCCATTCAGATTTTTGTATTTGCAGTGGTGTCCATCACAGCGCCAAATACTTAATACTTCAAACTTTTTTTTTTACATTTGTAGCGTCTGGACCAATCAAACACACTATATATTTTGTTTTTATATTTAACAAATACTCTGTAACCTCAGTTAACAAGCCAAACGAGGACCCATGAACCCTTCCCCCCAGAATGTGTAACACCCCACAATTTTAATCTGGACAACATGCCCTAGATACTGTTTGAAAATGTTTTGATTCTTTATTGATTGGTCACACTTTACTTTAAGGCTCTATTAATTAGCATTAGTTAATTTATTAGTAAAGAAACTGTCAATGAAAAATTCTTCAAAACATTCAATAATCTTAGGTAATTTCAATATTTAACAACACGTTAAAATAAAAAGTTGCAGCTGTTATTTATTGCACTAATGGTTGTATTTTTAAACAAAGATTAATAACTTCTGTATTAAATGTAGCTATTGCTCATTATTAATGTTAATGCATTAACTAAGGTTAACTAATGAGAACTTATTGTAAAGTGTTACTTATTGGTCTTTATAATTCTTTTGCACTTTAATCTGTGTGAAATTTTTTACTTTATACTTTTTTTGTGTATTACTTTATTGTATGTAAATGTTTAGTTATTTTTGTTATAAGAACAAAATTATTAAACCTGTTATACTTTATGACAACACTTTGTTGCAACTTAATTTCAATACCGTGATAATACCGTATACCGTAATAAAAGCATTAGCAATTAATCACAACATGAAAATTTGATACAGTCATATGCCTACTGGACTCACAGCTGTTTAGGATGCATGTGGTGTCAAGGATGAGCAAATGTATTTAACATCCCAAATATAACATTAAAAGCATTAAGAGCAACTACAGAGCATTAGCTCCAAGTATGATTGCCACCTATGCACATACTGGTCCAAAAACAGAAAATAAGCTTGTAGTATACATGTTTATGTGTGTGTGTTCTTGTCTTGTAAGAGACTGCAGTTGAACAACATCTAATCAAAGATCAGCTTGCTTGTGTCTGCCACTCCACCTTGAGCAGAACACTATCGAACTGACCCTGAATAAGTAGGATGGATTATCTGAATGCAAACGCTCTTAGTGATTAGATAGAAAGAGCGTGTGTGTCTGTGTATTTCAGAGGAAGCGACATTATTATAAGTGGCTGTTTGCACTCTTCCAAAACACTGCCAATGCCATTAAAAAGTTTTTTTTTTTTTTTTTCCAGTAAGTTTAAAACCGTTGCGATTGAGAAATGATGTACCAAACAACACTCCGGGGCATAACAGTGTCTTCCTAATGATTGTAAGAATGGGAGAGAGAGTGACAGGAAAGGCCAAAAAATAGAGACAGGCTGAGAGAGAAAAAGAGTACCTGTCACACACAGCCTGCATTGCTTCTGGAAGTCAGTTCCAAGAAAGCAGTATGTGTAGGAATATTTTTGCAAGAGAAAATTCAATTCAACATACATCTTTGAGCGATTTCCTCAGTCTATTCAGAGATATATGAAAGTGTGTGCTTGTGTATGGCGTGTGTGTGTGTCTGGAGAGAGGATATATTCTAAGTCATTTGTATTCAGCATCAAAAAAAGAACGAAATGAGACGATTTTATGACAGCAAACTCCCATGATGCACCAATGAGTGACAGTAGTAGAGTGCGTTCAGAACTCTTGATTAGACTCCCTCTCAACAGGCCTTGACATCTTTCTAAAAATATATACACAACACACACACCAGCGCATGCAGTACAGACCCTCGGGACTCTTTACTGAAGTCTATTCACAATGATATCATACTTTAGTTTAAAACTACTATATCATAACTAACCAAAATAATACTTTACATGAGAATGTGGGACATTTACTAGGTGGAAAATGGGGAAGTAGACGTAAAGGATGTAAAAGAAAGAAGTAAAGGCAAAGGGGGATGAAGTACAGAAGACGTAAATGAGAGAATGAGCTGACAAACAAACGCAGAAGGAGTTATGCATTATATGTAGAGTAAATAGAGATCAAATTAGAGACAGCAATGGTAGAGCTAGACAGAGTCAACAGAGACTAAATAAATAGGGGTAGAATTTGAGTTAGAAGTAGAGACATTAGATATAGAGAAAGTGGCAGAGATACAGCAGTGGTGTCAAACTCTGCTCATGGAGGACCACAGTAGTGCTGTCAAACGATTAATCGCATCCAAAATAAAAGTTTTTGTTTACATAATATTTGTGTGTGTACTGTGTACATTTATTATGCATATATCAATTAGGGTTAGGTAAAAAATATCGATATCTCGATTAATTGATTCATTTTTACGGAACAATATAAATTCTTAAATCGCAAGAATCGATTAGTCAAGCCTGTTTTCAGTTAATGGACGGAACATTGATGGGCACTTCCCATCCAATATATCGCAATAAGCATTGTGCTTTGGTACTTTTAATATGAAACAAAGTCTCAGATTTTAAATTCTGTCCATTGTATTGCAGTATTCAAACAATAAATGCCTTTTTGGCGCGGTTTAATGTGGAGAGATAGATCGCACTATAGCGCCTCAGTTCAACAGACGCGGCAGCGCGAGGCGCACGTGAACTGAGCATCTTCTCCACATTAATACCAGTTTCAGCACAAAATAAACATGACTAAACATCCGAAGGCAAGTTAAATGAAAGAGTACAACTTTACAATCCTGTCTCATGTAATCACTCAATCAGTGTTTCAGCTGCGCAAAGACGTCAATATAACGGCTTGTAAAAAATGTCACGTAACATCACATTTACCTCAGAAAATACTTTATTCAGTGACCATAAACTCATTAGTCAGATAGGAAAATAAACTGTAGAGAGGGGCATTTTGCTAAATATATGCACCATATAACATTCATTATAAATGTAACTGTTCTTCAGTGTTTAATTTATGTTTGAATAAATCCATCAACTTTTTATGACAGCCACCACTGTTTATATTAAAAAAACGAATTGAAGTAGAAATATTATTATGTAATTGTAACTTCATTATTTTCAAACTTCATTAAGTATAATTTTAACAAATCAGTCAGTTTTAACCTTCAATATTATAGTAATGTAGTACCAACTGACTCTCATTTAGGCCTATATTTTATTTGAGAGATTTTATTCCTTGAGGAAATTTGGCATGTACTTAAACTGATATATATCCAAAATAATCTATATTGAATCGAATCAGTAATCGAATCGAAAGCTTGTGAATGAGAACCGAATCGAATCGTGAAATTTGTGTCAAAACCCAGCCCTAATATAAATACACAGTTGCATGAAGAGTTCGCAGAGATACAGCTAGAAGGAGACCCAGTAGCGTTAGGGTACTTATCAGAAGTAGAGTTATTTGTTATGCCAAAAGTAGAGCATGAGTGTCTAAATCTGCTCATGGAGGGCCAACGTCATGGAGAGTTTAGCTCCAGCCTGCCCCAAAACACTTGTCTGGAAGTTTCTAGCAATCCTGAAGACCTTGATTAGTTGATTCATGTGTGTTTGGAGCTGAACTCAGCAGGATAGTGGCCCTCCTGAAGCACAACTTGAAGTAACTACAGGCAGAGTTAGCAGACTATTTGGATGGGACAGCAAACCACTCGTCCTACATAGGGTCATGGGGATGCTGGATCCTATCCCAGCAACTTGGGGCGAAGACAGGGAACCACTATGGAAACACATTAATACATTAAAAACCCACTGAAATAAAGAAGAATTATGGTTATATAATTAAAACATTATGTATACAATTATGGGATAGAGGTGTCAGAAGAAGTAGATTTAGACCACATATATTCTGCTGTCTCTCTCTTTCACATACAGTGACAGAGTTAATTTGGTTTTCAATAAAGCTTTTAATCTCAGAGATTTATGAGGCTTTATGGTCCAAACCAACAACAATTTGGCCGACATATATTAGTGTGTGTAGAACATCAGCACTAGCATGCTAACTGTGGGCGAAGGTTTGCAAAAGCCTTGTGCGGTAAGGACTTGGTCGATATCCGATCAATATCTGATCAATAGGAATGAGAAAGTAATCTGACAGAATAGTGAGGTCAATCCCATCTCTGGTCCTATCTGTTTAGCAGTCCTGACATTAATTCCCAATGGAAACGACAAGTGTATGAGGTTTAGAGGGTCTGAACTATGTCTGATCTATACAACACTCAGACAGGAACCTCAAACAGTCCCTGCCAGGAAATCCTTATTTATATATATATATATATATATATATATATGTGTGTGTGTGTGTGTGTGTGTGTGTGTGCTGTGAATGCTTTTGTTTCACACATCCTTCTTTGGTTCATTGCTCTCTGTCAAACATGAATTATTTAGCAGGTCCGGCGAAGGATATTTATCTGTCTTTAGTGACTTTAGTCCTGGTTCTGTGCCCAGGAGAACATGGCTTCTATATTTATCCACAGGCATTTCACTCTCTGTGCAATAATGAATCTTTGTTTTTTTTATCCATTTTATTTTCAGACTGTTAAGAAATTGCTACAGCAAGACCTGAAATGCAGTGGCTAAAGAAAATAAAGAGACAGAGAGAAATGGATATAGAACTGAACCACTTCACTGACTCGCTGGTGCAGCAACCAATACACTAAAGGGAGAAACTCAGTCATTTGTGAATGTTCTGCTCTTAAAATGGCATCAGTCCGTAATTATGAATGCATGAAGAGCTCTTTGTCTATCAATGTGTAAAATAATCGGTCTACACACAGGCATGTATAGAAGGAAGATAAACAAATGTGTGGAACTGAAGCTGAATTAATCACACAAGAGAAAAGACGAAGAGGGGAGAGTAGACAAGAGGAAAGGAAAGGAAAGACGACAACAAAAGAGAGGAGACAAATGAAAAAAGCAAATATGAGACATGAGCAGACCTTCAGGATGATAAAGGAGGTGCTGTCTAGATGGACAGAGCTTTGAAACAAATGAGTGTGATGAGGAAAGCTATCATTCCTTTATGTCATGCCTTGACTACTACCCCAGAGCCTCGGATTGCACAGAAAGAAAGGGACGAATGGAAATCTGAGTCTTTGTTCATGAGAGCGGGACATATCGATCAGCGGAGCTGGGGATGGTGGGCAGCACGTATGTATATGAAGATGTGTGTGACAGGCTCTTATTGATCAGGAGAAGACAGAATTACACTCAAAGATGGAGATATTGAGAAATTAAACAACAACAAGTGATTTCCATCAACATGTGTCCACCAGACCATATAGAGGCGAGACATTGGGGAGAAGAGGACATGGAAGATGAGAGACAAAACAAGAGGGAAAGAAGTGAAGACAGGGCGAAAGGAGGAGAGAGACAGTAGAGGACAGAGAACAGGAGAGACGAGATATGAGGGGAGAAAAGAGGAGAAACGAAGACAGTTGACTGGAAAAGAGAGACAAGATGTTAGCTGAGGGACTGCAGCAGTGATGTGAGGTTACAGGAGATATGGGGATATGGAGAGACAGGACAAGGAGACAAAACAGAGTGTGAGAAACAAGCAGAAGAAAGCAGAAGTGTGGAGAGACAAGATATGGTGAAGAGGAGGACAGAAGAGAGACGGGGGAAATGTAAGGACAGATGAAATGAAAGAAAAGGAGAGACAAGAAAGGGGGAAAGACAAAGACAAGATACACAAATATAAATAAGGGAGAAGAGAAAGTAGAGGAAAAAGTAAACAAGATGAGATATAAAATGAGATGAGGTGGGGAAAAAGAGGGAGACAGAGGGGAGATGAGACGAGGAGAGAAAAGGGGAGAGATGGGAAGAGGAGAGACAAGAGGAGACATGTGGTGAGGAAAGAGAAGAGGAGAGACAAGGGAGCAGAGATAAGGGGAAAGAGAGGGAAAAGACGAGATGAGAAACAAAGAGAACAAACTAGAGGATGGACACAATGAAGACAAGGGGAGACAAGAGATGAAGATGAGTACAAGACTAGAGGAGAGACAAGAGGAGGTAGACAAGAGTGAAAATGACAGGAACAAAGATCTGAGAGGACATGAGAGGTGGGACGAGAAGAGACGAGACATGGGGAAAGAAAAGGAGAAATGGAAGAAGAGGACTGGATATGAGAGGAGAGGAGCCTTTACAACCAGCCAATACCCAGACAACTTTGGCCAAGGACATACAATATATCACCCAATGTCGGAAAAGATTTATGAACGCGCCCACACATCTCTTTCCCAAAATGTGGCAAATTTTGATGATCCGACTCATAAAGGCTGATTAATTTTGATCTCAACTCTGGCACACGGTCCAATCTACAATCACACACACACACGAACATAGCACTTCCACTCAGGCTCTCAGTAATGGACATCAGTCCAAATGTGCTTTAAGTGAGGGGAGGAGCAGCCGTGACTCACAATGTGTGTGCGCACTGGAGAGAAGGAGAGATTAGTTAGTGTGAAAGAGGCTGGTGTGTGCTTGCCAGAGTCTGTATGTGTGTTTGTGTGTAACATGACAGACTGCTAATGCACCATTATCTTAAAACCTCTGAATCAGCACACACGGTTGCGGTAAGTAGCCCAGTCCAGGGTTATCATGCCTCTGGAACACAGAGGTGGTCAGAACCGTACCTGCTTGGAGGGGTGGGAGTGTTGCTGTTACACAACATCAATACAACTCCAGTCTTTTTAAGTTGTTTGCAAGAGACTTTTCTTATGCATGTCATCTCAGGATGGGACAATATATTGAAAAACTCAGAGTGAACTGCTGCAGAAAAATATTTTTGTGTACTATTGCACCTCTACCATTTGCATTGGCTCATCCACCTAGAAGAGTACTCCCACCACAACATAATGATTTACATCAGTTCATCCACCTTAGAAAACTAGTCCCAAATTGGACAATTTTACACTGACAGACTGAGTCAAGCACTTTAACAAAAGCCTCATATTTCTGAATGTTTGCCTGTTATTCCAATGGTTCCCAACCATGTTCCTAGAGTCGCCTCCAACACACATTTTTGCATGTTTGGAAGAGGCTTTTCTTGTAAAAACATGCATATGCTTACACAGTTGTCATCGCACCTGTCACCAGGCAACCCTCATAACTTTTGATAACTTAACAGATTAGTCAGATGAATGAATAGTCCTAGTTATGTATGCTCTTTATGTGTGCGGGTAAAAATGTATACTAATAATTATCAATGGAGATTCATCAATCAGTTTATCCCAGGGGTGTCCAATCCTGCACCAGGGGGATCAATGCCCTGCAGAGTTTAGCTCTAACCTGCTTCTACACACCTGACTAGTAAGTCCTTGACTAACTGGTTCAAGTGTGTTTAATTAGGGTTGGAGCTAAACTCTGCAGGACAATACTTTAACAAAAGCCTCATATTTCTGAACACTTACCTGTTAAGCCGGTAGTTCCCAACCATGTTCCTAGAGCCACCCTCAAACACATTTTGCATGTCTCCTTTGTCCGACTCATCCGGACATTTCAGATATTGGTGCCTCTACTAATGAGTTGATGACCTAAATTAGGTGTGTTTGATTAAGAAGACATGCAAAGTGTGTAGTATCGGGGGGCCTCCAGATACGTGGTTGGAAACCACTGGGTTCGACTTCCATTTCAAGTATATTAGTGTAAACATCTATCACACATTGAAGGACAACTAATAATTGAGTTACAATTAGTTCCTCATCATAAAAAAAATGAAGTTAAAAGTGATATCCCAAGTTTATTTAAGAGAAGGAATCATGTGAGAGGTTGCTCAAACATGGGACCTTTCTGCAGTCATGCAGCTGGATGCCACTCAGACACTGGAAGAAAATCATGAATTAAATTATAAATGAATCAGCTGGAGCCAGATGTGGAACTGCCAGAAACACAGAACTGAGGCTCATTCTGAACCAGACAAATTCATCGCACTCACACATATGGAGGTGGTGCAGGACAGCAGGTCTTTGGAGGCTCGCATGATCTCCAAAAGATGGATGCCTCCCAGGAGAGAGTAATGCAGCGCAGAATGACTGATGCCATCCCAAGGGTGCAGAGCCAGCAGTGCCGCCCAGGGATGCTTAAACGATCACTGCACTGTCTCCATCTGGTCTAGAGCTGCTTAATCGAGTGAGGAGTACCTTATGCTCCTCAGGGTAGAGCTGGTGCTCATGGAGTGTGTATGTTTCATCTGATGGATTTCACATATGGGACTTATGAACCGATGAGTAATTTTTAGAATTTAGAGATAATTACTGATAATTAAGTTAATTGAAAAATCATACGCAATGCAAAACAAAACAACAGTGTGCAACGCTGCAAAAACAGCATGGGCAGCACATCTGCAGCGTTATAAAAGCCAGTCAACACATCAAATACAGGGAAGCGTTCAGAAGTTTAATAGCCACAGACAAAAAGGCTCAGCAATCTTTATTTTACAACATCTTTAAGAAAAACAACAACCATGTTCTGCATGAACTAAGATGAAAACCGCAGAAAACGAGACGCATGCTGACTGACAGCCACAAAGTTTATGGTTGCTCTGATACCGATTTTCATTTACATAGCAGGAAAGCCGCAGAGCTGTCCTGGATACCAGATTTTTATAACCTCTTACTGTTTCTACTCGGAGTCATAGCATGATTTTACTTTTTTTTTTAATAAACCCTTACACAGAATTTGACACTTTATTGAACAAACTAAGATTTGTGTCCATGTTAAAAACAGGAGCCACTGAGAAATTTGACTGAAACAAAACAAATCATAAGGTACCTAAACATTTCCACCTTTCTTCATTTTCCCTTGATCGAGACACTTAAACTCAGGTGAATTCAGTGAGATTGTTCCTGTTATAAATGTACCGTAAATCACTTTGGAGAACAGCATCTGCTAAATGACTGCTTTTCTGCATATAATGCGCAGCTTAATCTAATTTCTATTTCTTATTTTCCTTTTAAACTCACCTCTTCATGTTCTTTTTTTATTATTTCACTCTCTTGAAACTGACTCTTGAGGCTGGTTGATTTTTTAAGGGGTTACATCACGAAAACAGGATTTGTTTGTTCTACTAAGTTAGTTTGGATGTAGTATGTGACACTCCACCATTCACAAATCAAAACTCTGTTCCCAGTACACCCAGACCATTTACTGAAACGTACAACCTGTCCAACCAGACACGCTGTGATGATTTTAGTAATAAGCCATTTAGCTCTCCACAGTTGAAAGTGAAAATCACGCAATCAGAACATGTTTGATGGAGCAGGATTTTCAGATCCACAGAAATAGATATCTACCAATCCAGAAAATGTCTTATGACTTGTTGAGCCAATGGATGGTTAGGACAAAACTCTGATTATCAAGTACAAAATTACATTTTTTATTGTTTCATATCTAATAAGCAGCAAAAGAGGCTAATCTTCACACAAAAGCATCTTAAAGGGACAGTTCACCCAAAAATGAAAATGTAATGTTTATCTGCTTACCCCCAGGGCATCCAAGATGTAGGTGACTTTGTTTCTTCAGTAGAACACATATGATGATTTTTAACTTGAACCGTTGCAGTCTGTCAGTCATATAATGGAGGTGAATGGGAATCACGGCTTTGAGAGTCAAAAAAACATACACAAACAAAACCAAATGAAACCCTGCGGCTTGTGACGATACATTGATCTGTAAAGACACGAAACGATCGGTCTATGCAAGAAACTGAACAGTATTTTTATCGTTTTTTACCTCTGATTCACCACAATGTCCGAACTGTCCTGAGCGCGTTCACGTCGTCTTCTTCAGCCGTCGTGTGACGCGCCTTCTTCTTCTTGCTTTACGGCGGATCGCAGACTTATAAGTGCATTACCGCCACCTATCTCTCAAATGGACCATTGACTCTATCTACAATCTCAATTAGGAGTGTCAATGGTCCATTTGAGAGATAGGTGGCGGTAATGCACTTATAAGTGCGATAAGTGATATCTGTGATCCGCCGTAAAGCAAGAAGAAGAAGAAGAAGAAGAAGAAAAAGACGACGACGTGAACGCACTCAGGACAGTTCGGACATTGCGGTGAATCGGAGGTAAAAAACGATATAAATCCTGTTCAGTTTCTTGCACAGACAGATCGTTTTGTGTCTTTACACATCAATGTATCGTCACAAGCTGCAGGGTTTAATTTGGTTTTGTTTGTGTATGTTTTTTTGACTCTCAAAGCCGTGATTCCCATTCACTTCCATTATATGACTGACAGACTGCAACGGTTTGAGTTAAAAATCTCCGTTTGTGTTCTACTGAAGAAACAAAGTCACCCACATCTTGGATGCCCTGGGGGTAAGCAGATAAACATAACATTTTCATTTTTGGGTGAACTATCCCTTTAAATCTTCCCTGAATTTATATTAATATATAACTGCACATTACATTACATTTTACATTACCACATAATCAGCATTTAGCAGCTGGACCAGCTCCGATTGAACGACAGTGTGAACTATGTCCGCACACATTGATTAACCAATCACAATAGCGCTCATTTACATATGGAAGTTAAAAAAAAACAGTAACAAAAACAGCTTGCTTAATTGTTTATATTTAAAAGATCAGAAAGAGGGTGAAAATGCAAAATCACTGAACTGCATTATTTTATAACGCAATAAACGTATTTAAAAATACCAAAAACAAGTGCTGAATATAACCCACTTCAGAGGCGCGAACTCCGTAATCTTACAATAACAGAGACCCAGTCTCAATTTCACACACGACACTGCCACGTGCTGCTGTCTCTTTAACAAACACACACACAAAGATGAACTCGCTATTGTTTAAAAAGCTCTCCATCTCTCAGCAGCGCCGTGTGTTGTGTGTGTAAATCCTGTGAGGATTTCAGCTAAACACTGAATATCAGAACAGCTGTTGCTTTCTCTAATCGCTATCACACACACACATACACACACACACACACTCAAAGGATGATTACTGACAGCTCACGCTGACAGCAGCTAAACATAGCATAACTCATACACGATATCACTAATAGGAATCCTTTAACATCTCTTATACTTTACATCAAATTAACTTCTTTTAAATGTTCCTCCCACTCTAATGTGGTTTGGACAGGTTTTCTGGTCATCTCATGACAAACAGCTGGAAACTACATCACTGATCAAACTCTTGCACGCTATTTGAAGATATCACATCCAAATTCATCAAGGATAATTAAATCAATGCCATTAAAATGTTCATACCGGTTATGTATGTGGTTTGTACGAGTTATCAATATTGCCATTTGGTATAAAGAACAGAACTAAACATTATAAATTGCAAACTTGTGCTATTTTTAATGCACTAAAACAAGACTTTTATCAAAATATGAAATATAAATACAACAAAAGATTATTGTAAAGGATTTCACTGGGGAAAAAAAATACTACGACAAAAAATAAGTAAAACGCATGAGACGAAATCCAAGAACTGTATAACTAGAACTTCAACAGAACTCATGACAAACCAGAACTTCAACAGAACTCATGACAAACCAAACTAAATCCAACTACCGTAAACTAGCACAGATCGGATGAAAGCGCTTCAGCGGGTGCGTGCACAAGACACTGACCTTGCACAGTTTCTGGTAACGCGGTGAGGATATCGCCATTCTCTGGAGCCGGTGTAAGAAGACCACCACTTTCTGCAGAGACGTCCGAACTACAGCCATCATCTTAACTCTGCCAGCACACGACTGCCAGCGTCTGAGAGCACGCATCCTCACCGCCACACACACTCACACACGCTCACATATCCCCCACCACCAGCCGAGCAAAATGTGACGAGCCCTAACAAACATGTCCCACACACACACACGCACGCACACTCAACCGCGTCAGGACTGAGACGGCAACGAGAGCTCGCTTCTCTCCAGCGATAAACATGAGTCATGGAGAGAGAATTAACACCAAACGACAAAAAAGACAATGAACGAGGGAGCGAAAGATGCTGTGAGAGAGGAGGGAGGGAAGGGTTGATACAACGGACAGAGAGAAACTCCGGAGAGCGTTCAAGAGACGGAGTGTCTCTTCCAGCGCCAAAAGAATGAGAACGAGAGGGTGTATAAATTCATAAAGGGAATGAGTGAGGGTGACACACTTTACTGAAAGAGAGCACATCTCCTGAGAGAGAGAGAATTAGAGCAGTGAGACACATCAGAGAAATGAGGGAGACACAAGGAGAACAGTAATGACTCGAAATGGAAACCACTCGCTCTTTTGCGGTGTGAAAGTGCTATTATTATCTCATTCTGCGCTTCTGATGACCCTTGATGACAATCATTCACAAACCTAACATGAAATCAATACTGACCCCATTTACGTCCTTAAAGGAATAGTTCACCCAAAAATGAAGATTCTGAGCACATTTCATTCCAGACCTGTATGACTTGACTTTCTTCGTTGGAACACAAAATGAGACATTTTGAAGAATGTGCTGGTCGCTCTGTTCCATGCAATTACAAGTTTAATTTCAGGTTTAAGCTTCCAAAAGGACACAAAAGCACCATAATATTATCATTATAGTACAGAGATAAAAAAAAAATATTCTTTTTGCAATTTCCAAAGCTTAGGAAACCATGCAATAGCTTTGACTTAACCAGACTATTTATTTATTTACTGGGGGGGACTTAGGGGGAAGTTGTGGCCTCTTTCCTGCTGTTTCACTCAGAAATACATCACAATACAACATTTCACATTCAAGAGGATAGAAACACTACAATCTCTAGCTAAACAAACATTCAGTGTTTGCATCTCAGATCTGTGTCTGTCTGTCTCCTGATGAGCGTTCGATAAGTCTGTCTGTCTCGTCACACTAACCACTAGCGACTCAGTGTGATCTGAGCGTGATTCAGTTGTACAGTGACAAAGATGGATGGGGAACAAACTACGTAAACACCAAAATGCCAACTATGAGCTTGTGTACACTTTTAGGGCACTAGATGAGCAAATGCCATTTCTTCCAAGCATTTTTTTTTTCTTTGTGCAAAAAAACAAAAAAATAGAACGGCATCAGAAATATACAAGGAAAAGAAAAGAAACACAATAAATGATAACCTACACTCTTACACACCGCTGCTTTACGTCACAGCCAGCACTTCAACACTATTGTCATGGAAATAATAGGAAAGCAGTTCTCACTGAAATGATAAAGACATCAGTGAGTCTCTTTCTCATGTCACTCTCATTGACGTCAAACAAACACAGACATCAGCCAAGACTGAACACTTTCATAACATGCCATTGTGACGAGCCCTAACAAACATGTTCACAAACCCACAACCTTGGCTTTACTTTTAGTGCATGTGAACGAACTGGGGAAACATCCCTAATTGCATTCATTCGTTCATTCATGCATCAATTCATTCATTTATAAAATTCAAAGAAATAGCAATACTACCGAAATATATACTAGTATACTACTGAACTGTAAAGTATTTAATAATAATTATTATTATTATTACAATTAATATTATTTATGGCTGTTTTTTTACTTTGCTTTCAAACGCTTTTATTTTGGCAGGAAGTCACAGGACAACATCTCTTTGCTTCTCTTTTGATGACAACAGATTTATAAACTGTCGTCATTACACACTGGGGTGAAAAAGTTTGGTGCATTATGTGTATCAAATGCACGTCATATGGGACTCAAACTCACAGCACTTGCAGAGTTCATGTAATAATGATAATAAACAAACACATAAATAAACTAAAACATGCAAAAGTGTGAGCAGTTTTGACCCTGTAAAGCCCTAAAATCTTCAAATGAATGAATTGAGGACTCTGCACTCAGATGTTGAAGTGACAATCGTCAGTACACTTCACTAACGCCCTTCACGAAAGAATTCAGCTGCTTACTTTGGTTTCAACTGACCCTACAAACGTCCTCACAGTGCGCCCTTCACGGGTGCAAAAATTGCCATTTGTTGCCAAGCAACATGACAATAAAATATTATTCAATTAATTGGTGCGACTTCACACTTTAGAGTGGGGACATCGGTTTTAGTGTGTTTAGTGCATTTGTAGTGTGTAGGCTGCTGAATGGTAGTACAGTCGTGATTAGAGTGGACAGCAGATAAAGAGATCAAACTGTGATGTGTGAATCTCACAGGACAAACACAGACTCGGAGGAGAGAGAAGAGAAGAAAGACACGCTCTTTCACAGATGAAGTGATCTGTACCTTGATTACACATATGCTGCGGGTCTGGCTGACGAGGGAACTAATGAGGACTTACGGAGAGATAATTGAATATCGTTCACATGCACTTTAGTTCCCGAATCTTCCAGATTCGCCTGCAGTCCACACACTGATCGTCTCATGCATTTCAGTGGTAGAAATCAAAACTGGCAAGTGCTAGCTGAAAATCACAAGCTCAAATCTGATTGGTTGGTTTCACACACCTTCTGGGATGCCAAAATAAGCAGCAAAGTTGGCTCTCGTCCCAAATGGATTTGATGGAATATAAGTATGCACATGTTCTTACCCCAAGCTGCCCCTTCAGCTCTTTGATGTGGGCGGAGTCCTGCGAGAGCTCCTCCCTCTGGGCGGCATCAGATAACACGTTGACTGTAGTCTCCGTCTCATGGAGCCACTTGAGGAAGGACTCGAGCTCACGGAGACACGCCTGGAGAGACTTCAGCTCTGAATCCAACGCAGCCTGACGGTCCGAAGCCCTGATGACCACAAACCAGTGCAACACACTACAATCAATGATGCTGAAAAAAATCTAAACAACTGTAGTCAACCCACAAACATTTCCTTCATATCAGCAAAGTATTAATTATGGTGGTAATATGTGTGCAATCATAATGCAAAATTCATATAACCACAATGTTTACACTATTTCCTACTACTATATTATCATGGAAGCATTTATTAACATTTATTTCTGTCATGACAACTCTCGGAGGGATTGGCATGGTAATGTACATGACAATGTTAATGTATTTGGTCTTGGCGAAATAGATCTGCTATGCTGCTGCTGAGTACCGAGACTTGCTACTGCCAATACATCCACAACATGCTGCTGTGAGCATGTAAGAAATATTGCTGCTGCAAATATAACATAAATGAAATAACCCCATATAGCATACATGAATCACCTCGTAGCAGATCTAAACAGGTGGAGCTGGGGAAGGTGGAGAGTTTCTGATGCAAGCTGCAACTGCTACGGCAAGCACTAGTCCTATATTTGAATGTTGAGCAGTGAGCTCATTGGTTACCGATACAGGAGAGAACCAATCAGCTGTGCCATGTGATAATGATGTCATTAGGTCAGATTGAGTTAGACCTATCGGACTGCGCCAACTAGAGATTCAAGCCAGAAATCTGTATTTATACGGTATTTGTAAAAGCATAATCAAGGTAGTATCTAATAGAGCAGTTATTACAGTAGTATTTATTAGTATTTATGAAAGCATAATTATAGTAGCATTTAATTTCACAACATTATGTATTACCACAATATTTGTAAACGCATAATCAAAATAGTATTTAATACAGCAATATTACTGCAGTAGTATTTGTTAGCATTTACTGAAATAATATTAATAAAAGCTTAATTTTAGTAGTATCTAATATCAGATTAGTTTCTATTAATTGATTATTTATTAGCATTAATTTCATTAAAACAATTATGGTAGTATTTATTACAAGATTATTAAATGTTTATTAATTAGTTATTACTATTGTATCATTAAGTATTTATTAATATGTATTGACGTGATATTAGTGAAAGCATAATTACAATAAGATTTGTTACTATATTTTTACAGTAGTATTTTGAATGAAATATTACTTCAATATTACAGTAGTAATTATTATAATCATATTATTATGGCAGTATTTATTTACAAAATATTTGTGAAGGCACAATTATGTTATAATTATTCTTACAGCAGTATTCTGTGAGAGCATAATAATTACTTCAATATTGTTATTGTAGTATTTATTATAACTATGATGAAAGTATTATAAATATTTATTGACATTATTTATGAAAGCATAATTTATTACCAAATGAATACAGTAGTACTTTGTGAGAATAATTATGGTAGAGTATTACTTAAATATTATGGTAGTATTTATTATAACAACATTATATTTATATCCTTTATTGATTATTATAATCATAAATGCATAATGATGATTCAATGTATTACTAAATTAACATGGTAGTAGTGTAAATTCAATATCTTTATGGTAGTATTCATACCTGCAATATTCGTAAGAGCACAGTTACGGCAGTAGTATTTATTACCACAATATTATCATGATAACATTTTTGCAAAATTCCTAAAAGTGCAATAACTAATATTTATGATGGTAGCATATATTACTGCAGTATGTTACTGCAATATTGTGGTAGCATAATAACAACAACAGTGTTTATTACCATAATATTATTACAGTAGTATTCATTACCACAATATTACATGCCAAAGCAATAACATTTATGGAGGGAGATGTTATGATGATCTGTGTGTCGAGAAGTGTGTGTGCTGTGTCATATTTGTATATGCTGAACATTAGTGTGATTATGTGTGTTTATGACACACTGTGTGTGTGTGTGTGCATGATTCATTTCCTCATTTATTGGAGATTTGGGAAATGAACATGCTCATAAATACACATGCAGACTGATGTGTGAGCACATACCTGTTATTGACGCTGTTCCACGCCGTGTTGAGTTTGTCCATGACCTCTGTGACCTTGCGCGTATCGTCAGCGGCATATTCCTGCAGAAGCTGATTGGACAGTTCATTAAAGGACGTCACGCTCTCCTGTCCTCGACTGAGCTCCTGCAGGAACGCCTGACAACAAAAAGAAATCAATACATAAAGCTACCATCTAAACAGCTCAACAAAGAGAGTGGAGTCGCTACAGAAGTCAGATGATGTTTGGTTCATGTGTGTCCATGGCTGCTGAAAGTAACTTTACCTCAACAGAAAATCATGGTCAACAACCTTAAAATCTTTATTTGTAACCTAAGGCAAAAACTGAAATATATGTTCATGCCTAAAATACCTACTCGCATTTAAAACATTTGAATAATATATGAATACCAAACAATAATGCAGTGAAATTATGACTCTAGCATCCCCTACAGGTACGTCTCAGTAGTGTGTGTGTGTGTGTGTGTGTGTGTGTGTGTCAATTCAAAAGCCTGATTTACACCTGTGCATATTAAGTGCACGACTCCTTAGAAACGTTCTTAAGAAGAGTCTGCACAACCAATATTAAATCTCATTCATTCATGATTTAATGCAATGTTTCATCTGACAATCGTTTCTTCAATACAGTGATGAGAAGCCGTTTTTTTCCCCTTACATATATTGTTATGTGGATTATATAAAGGATTTCAAACACTGTTAAAATAGAAGCTAAACACATAAATATTGAATTAATATGAGTGTTGTAATAATTATGTGAAAGCATAATGTAGTATTAAACAGTGCAATATTATTACAGTAGTATTTTAGTATTTTTCATGAAAGCATAATAATATTATCAAAATAATATTATTAGTATTAATCGTATTTATTAGCATTTATTTCCAAAATATTTGTAAACAGCAGAGCAAAATCACTACAGTAATATTTACTGCCATTCATTAAAATAATATTAATGAAAGCATAATTAAAATAGAATTTAATCACAATATTGGAGTATTTATTAGAATTTGTTTCCAAAATATTTGTAGAGGCATAATAAAGGTAGCATTTAATAGATCATAATAATTAAAATTGTGTTTATTAGCATTTATTGAAGTATTTAACAGTGCAATATTATTACAGTAGTATTTTAGTATGTATTGCAATATTTTTTCATGAAAGCATAATAATATTATCAAAATAATATTATTAGTATTAATCGTATTTATTAGCATTTATTTCCAAAATATTTGTAAACAGCAGAGCAAAATCACTACAGTAATATTTACTGCCATTCATTAAAATAATATTAATGAAAGCATAATTAAAATAGAATTTAATCACAATATTGGAGTATTTATTAGAATTTGTTTCCAAAATATTTGTAGAGGCATAATAAAGGTAGCATTTAATAGATCATAATAATTAAAATTGTGTTTATTAGCATTTATTGAAGTAATATATAGTAGTATTTACAAACCCAATTCCAAAAAAGTTGGGACACTGTACAAATTGTGAGTAAAAAAAGGAATGGAATAATTTACAAATCTCATAAACTTATATTTTATTCACAATAGAATATAGATAACATATCAAATGTTGAAAGTGAGACATTTTGAAATGTCATGCCAAATATTGGCTCATTTTGGATTTCATGAGAGCTACGCATTCCAAAAAAGTTGGGACAGGTAGCAATAAGAGGCCGGAAAAGTTAAATGTACATATAAGGAACAGCTGGAGGACCAATTTGCAACTTATTAGGTCAATTGGCAACATGATTGGGTATAAAAAGAGCCTCTCAGAGTGGCAGTGTCTCTCAGAAGTCAAGATGGGCAGAGGATCACCAATTCCCCCAATGCTGCGGCGAAAAATAGTGGAGCAATATCAGAAAGGAGTTTCTCAAAGAAAAATTGCAAAGAGTTTGACGTTATCATCATCTACAGTGCATAATATCATCCAAAGATTCAGAGAATCTGGAACAATCTCTGTGCGTAAGGGTAAAGGCCGGAAAACCATACTGGATGCCCGTGATCTTCGGGCCCTTAGACGGAATGCAAATTCATTCTTTGCCACTAGGTGCTGCTTTTGGAGCGGTAAAACAGTGGTTTCCTCAGTAACGCTGTACACGAAGGAGCACTGCGCTCACAAACGCTGCTTTATCAGGCATCACAAGCTCATGATGAAATGAAACTGAGACCAATCACAGCAGATTAACATCACGCAAAGGAGGGGTTTGGAAAAATTAATCGTTAAACGAAACGTTTGTGAGTCGCTGAGTAAATAAGGTAAATATAAATGCATATTATAAGACAATGAAAGTGTTTTTTGACCTTGCATGCATGTCAACCTGTTGTTGGGGACTCCCAAAACCAAAATATGAAACTTTCATTACCCATAATAGGGGCACTTTAATGTACCTTCTGATCACACAAAAAATTGTCTAAAGATTCTTAAACCAAGATGCATTTACTTAAAAAAACAGTATTATAAAATAAAAAATCTTGTTTTATGGACAATTGATGGACGAAGTGAGTTTATGATTTAAAAAGAACAAGCATCTGCAAACGGGCTCAGAAAAATCAACCATTCAAAACACTATTACTCTTGTTTTAAGCATAAACTCACTTAAATTTGATTAATTTCTCAAAAAACAATATTGTCATTTTGTATCTAAAGTTAATGTATCTTGGTTTAAGGATGTTTAGAAATTTGTATTTGAAAACAAATATACGGAGGAATTTTGCAATGGAAAAAACATTTAATGCCACAACTTTCTGCTCTGATTTAAGACCATTTTTAAGATCTGCAGAAACCCTGTGCTACTGACATGCACAACTACATTTTCAGTGCTTTGCCATCACGTGTTGCTACAATTTGACCGTCACAAAACGATCTGCTGAGCTTGATCAGCCGCCCAAAGAAACTGCCTGAATACTGACAGGAATTTGAAAATGAAAAGATAAATACATTTTAAAAATAAATAAATCAAATGCCGAACTCATATGATTCACTTGCTTGGTACTTAAAAGCAATCATCTGTATTTGAACGTTGTAATTGATTAACATGTGTAGTGAGCTGTTGATAACCACAGGAAATGAAAAGATTTTACAAGCTTCTTGAGCCACAAAAAGATGGCATGCTCTGTCTGTAATTATAAACCAGAAAGATGACTCTTTTGTCAAGTGAGCAGCTCTATTTTTTTGTTTCTAACGGGCCCACAAAGCTAAAAACACATCAAACCTCATACAAAACAACATGCACTGAATTTCCTGTGCTCAGAACTCTTGAATTCATGAACTTCAGCTATAGTGTGTTCATTTGGGGGAGAAACTGAGCATGATGAGAAAATGAATTAAAGTGACATCAAACGAATAGGGATGATAATGCCTACAAATAAGAGAAGCTTGCTGCATTGACAAAGAAATATGGAGTTGGAGGAACACTGGAGGAATGTTATTATGGACTCATATTTTAGCCAGAAGCAATGGTTTGAAGTTAAACTGGTGGGCTTAATTGGAACATGTACCTTTTACAAGGCCACTCCGGACTTTTAATTAAATAAGGCAATTTAATTGTGTCACTTCCTGACAAAACATACCACGAGTGTTTATTCTTCACTTTAATACCCACTTTAGTGAAAGACTGTTCAAATATCTATAAGACAACATGTAGAGCTAAGATTCAGATGATCTTAATAGGGTCACTTCCAAAATTAATTAAATGACAAAAAGTGAAAAAGAAAAAACAAAGCCTAATGGATTTCTTCTCTTCGCTCGACTACAAATCACACTGATCCAGATTCCTGTGTCATCAAATAAATCGAAAACAGTATTTCTTTGTTGGAAAGTGCATTTGTCTGCACCTCCCAACTAGGTTAGGACAAAGAATTCAGGAGCTGAGACGTATGAAAATTGTGTTTTACTGGAAGAGCAAATCTTTACACATTTAACAATTTGACCTCTTACTGACTGAAAGGTCACAGGTCAAAGGTCAAGATCTCACCTTGTTGTCACTGATCTGTTTGGTGAGCGGCTCTCGGTTCAGCTGCAGCAGGTTGTGCAGACACATCTCGTTTTGACCAATCAGAGCCTTCAACTTGTGCCTCTGCTCCTCCCATTGGTCGCTGTGGCCAATCATGCATTCCAGCTGCAGAAGCCGTGCCTCCACGCCGTGCTGTGTGCCGTCCCATTGGCTGCGGACCTTCTCCACTGACACACAGCAGAGAGAGAGGAATGAGTCTCGCTATCTCACACAACAGATGCTCCACACACTTCTCCATTAATACACGTCCTCAGTTTACTGTGTGTAAACGTCTGAGGTGTTATACATCAGAACCACCCTTTGGGTTCACTTTTTTTCTTTTATTTATTTTTATATAACAATAGCCAATTTGTCAAAGCCTTCGGTACTTTCTGACAAAAAAAAAACAACAACTTTAAGAAATCTAACTAGACTGAATATATTCAATACATTAAATAATGGATATAACAACTAAAGGGTCAAAAAATTGCACATTAGATGAGATTAAGATTATGACTAAAAATGATTAAGAATCACAAGAAAGACAAAGGCTCGGCTTCACAGACAGGGCTTAGACTAAACCAGGATTAGGCCATAGTTCAATTAGGACATTTAAGTACTTTTTATTAACATGCCTTAGAAAAACATTACCCGTGTGCATCTTGAGACAAAACAAAGGCACTGATATATTTTAAGATCAGTCAGTGCAAGTTTCTTTCAGTTAAAACAGCTCAGATTTACACTTTAGTCTGGGATTAGGTTTAAGCCTTGTCTGTGAAACTGGGGGTAAGATTAATACTAAAAGATTAGGGCTAACGCAAAGACTTAAACCAAGGCAAAGTAAAACTGACACTGAGACTGAGATTAAGCAAAGGCTAAAACTAAGATGATGAAATGAAACTGAGACCAATCACAGCAGATTAACATCACGCAAAGGAGGGGTTTGGAAAAATTAATCGTTAAACGAAACGTTTGTGAGTCGCTGAGTAAATAAGGTAAATATAAATGCATATTATAAGACAATGAAAGTGTTTTTTGACCTTGCATGCATGTCAACCTGTTGTTGGGGACTCCTAAAACCAAAATATGAAACTTTCATTACCCATAATAGGGGCACTTTAATGTACCTTCTGATCACACAAAAAATTGTCTAAAGATTCTTAAACCAAGATGCATTTACTTAAAAAAACAGTATTATAAAATAAAAAATCTTGTTTTATGGACAATTGATGGACGAAGTGAGTTTATGATTTAAAAAGAACAAGCATCTGCAAACGGGCTCAGAAAAATCAACCATTCAAAACACTATTACTCTTGTTTTAAGCATAAACTCACTTAAATTTGATTAATTTCTCAAAAAACAATATTGTCATTTTGTATCTAAAGTTAATGTATCTTGGTTTAAGGATGTTTAGAAATTTGTATTTGAAAACAAATATACGGAGGAATTTTGCAATGCAAAAAACATTTAATGCCACAACTTTCTGCTCTGATTTAAGACCATTTTTAAGATCTGCAGAAACCCTGTGCTACTGACATGCACAACTACATTTTCAGTGCTTTGCCATCACGTGTTGCTACAATTTGACAGTCACAAAACGATCTGCTGAGCTTGATCAGCCGCCCAAAGAAACTGCCTGAATACTGACAGGAATTTGAAAATGAAAAGATAAATACATTTTAAAAATAAATAAATCAAATGCCGAACTCATATGATTCACTTGCTTGGTACTTAAAAGCAATCATCTGTATTTGAACGTTGTAATTGATTAACATGTGTAGTGAGCTGTTGATAACCACAGGAAATGAAAAGATTTTACAAGCTTCTTGAGCCACAAAAAGATGGCATGCTCTGTCTGTAATTATAAACCAGAAAGATGACTCTTTTGTCAAGTGAGCAGCTCAATTTTTTTGTTTCTAACGGGCCCACAAAGCTAAAAACACATCAAACCTCATACAAAACAACATGCACTGAATTTCCTGTGCTCAGAACTCTTGAATTCATGAACTTCAGCTATAGTGTGTTCATTTGGGGGAGAAACTGAGCATGATGAGAAAATGAATTAAAGTGACATCAAACGAATAGGGATGATAATGCCTACAAATAAGAGAAGCTTGCTGCATTGACAAAGAAATATGGAGTTGGAGGAACACTGGAGGAATGTTATTATGGACTCATATTTTAGCCAGAAGCAATGGTTTGAAGTTAAACTGGTGGGCTTAATTGGAACATGTACCTTTTACAAGGCCACTCCGGACTTTTAATTAAATAAGGCAATTTAATTGTGTCACTTCCTGACAAAACATACCACGAGTGTTTATTCTTCACTTTAATACCCACTTTAGTGAAAGACTGTTCAAATATCTATAAGACAACATGTAGAGCTAAGATTCAGATGATCTTAATAGGGTCACTTCCAAAATTAATTAAATGACAAAAAGTGAAAAAGAAAAAACAAAGCCTAATGGATTTCTTCTCTTCGCTCGACTACAAATCACACTGATCCAGATTCCTGTGTCATCAAATAAATCGAAAACAGTATTTCTTTGTTGGAAAGTGCATTTGTCTGCACCTCCCAACTAGGTTAGGACAAAGAATTCAGGAGCTGAGACGTATGAAAATTGTGTTTTACTGGAAGAGCAAATCTTTACACATTTAACAATTTGACCTCTTACTGACTGAAAGGTCACAGGTCAAAGGTCAAGATCTCACCTTGTTGTCACTGATCTGTTTGGTGAGCGGCTCTCGGTTCAGCTGCAGCAGGTTGTGCAGACACATCTCGTTTTGACCAATCAGAGCCTTCAACTTGTGCCTCTGCTCCTCCCATTGGTCGCTGTGGCCAATCATGCATTCCAGCTGCAGAAGCCGTGCCTCCACGCCGTGCTGTGTGCCGTCCCATTGGCTGCGGACCTTCTCCACTGACACACAGCAGAGAGAGAGGAATGAGTCTCGCTATCTCACACAACAGATGCTCCACACACTTCTCCATTAATACACGTCCTCAGTTTACTGTGTGTAAACGTCTGAGGTGTTATACATCAGAACCACCCTTTGGGTTCACTTTTTTTCTTTTATTTATTTTTATATAACAATAGCCAATTTGTCAAAGCCTTCGGTACTTTCTGACAAAAAAAAAACAACAACTTTAAGAAATCTAACTAGACTGAATATATTCAATACATTAAATAATGGATATAACAACTAAAGGGTCAAAAAATTGCACATTAGATTAGATTAAGATTATGACTAAAAATGATTAAGAATCACAAGAAAGACAAAGGCTCGGCTTCACAGACAGGGCTTAGACTAAACCAGGATTAGGCCATAGTTCAATTAGGACATTTAAGTACTTTTTATTAACATGCCTTAGAAAAACATTACCCGTGTGCATCTTGAGACAAAACAAAGGCACTGATATATTTTAAGATCAGTCAGTGCAAGTTTCTTTCAGTTAAAACAGCTCAGATTTACACTTTAGTCTGGGATTAGGTTTAAGCCTTGTCTGTGAAACTGGGGGTAAGATTAATACTAAAAGATTAGGGCTAACGCAAAGACTTAAACCAAGGCAAAGTAAAACTGACACTGAGACTGAGATTAAGCAAAGGCTAAAACTAAGATCAAGGTTAACATAAAATCATGACTTAATATATGATTAATTATTGAATGTTAAGATTAAAATTAAAACTTTTTAAAGAAATGTTATCAAGAATCACAAAAAGAAATTAATATAAAGGCTAAGATTAAGACAGAGTAACATATAGATATAGATATACCCTGAGGTATATAATTTGGGATCAAGAAGATGTTTTAGATTTTTTTGAAAAAAGTCTCTTCTGCTAATCAAGGCTGCATTTATTCAAATATAAAAAATACAATAAAAACAGTATCAATGTGAAATATTATTACAATTTAAAATAATGGTTTTCTGTTTTAATATACTGTAAAATATCATTTATTTCTGTGATGCAGCACTGTATTTTCATCATTACTCCAGTCTTCGTGTCACATGATCTTCAGAAATCATAATAATATGCTGATTTATTATCAATGTTGGAAACAGTTGTGCTGCTTAATATTTTTTTGGAACCTGTGATACTTTTTTTTTTAGGATTCTTTGATGCATAAAAAAGTTAAAAAGAAAAACATTTATTTAAAATAGGAATCTTATGTACACTAGGGTCAATATATATATATTTTTTTAAAGAAATCAATAGTTTTATTCAGCAAAGTTATGTTAAACTGATAAAAAAATCATAGTAAAGATTTATAGTTACAAAAGATAAATAAATAAATACAAATCTTACTGACCCTAAACTTTGAACAACAGTGAGGATACAGATAAACTGAAATTCTAATAAAAACTACAATTAAATGGTTAGTTCACCCAAAAATGAAAATTAGCCTGTGTTTTACTTACCCTCGAAGCATCCTAGGTGTATATGACTTTCTTCTTTCAGACAAATCCGAGTTATATAAAAAATTGTCTTTGATCTTTCAAGCTGTTTAATGGCACTCAGCGGGTGTTGCAGTTGAACAGTCCACAAGTCTTCAAATAAAGCGCGCGCATTCATAATAAAACGTGCTGCAGACATAGGGCTGTGCGATTAATCGGAATAGTCATAAAATCGCGATTTGAGCTTGCGTGATTTCTAAATCGCTTTATAGCACGATTTTCTGCGCCCCTGACCTCCCGCAGTATGCTATCCGAACCAATCAGAATGCAGCACGCCTAAATGGAGCACGAGAACAGAACAGACCGGATTTTTTTTTTCTGCCATATATTTCTATTCTAGAGACATTTTGTTACGCCTTTACTTAGTGATTATTTTGCCTTATGTCTGTTCTAGAGACATGTTACTCCTTTTTGATAAAGCTCTAATTGGTTTTCTTTTGGAAATGTGTTTAAAATTTACACTGAATGCATTAATGACTGTAAAGCATGTGTCAAAATAGTGATTAAAATCGAAATCGCAAAATTGATCAAAAAAATCACGATACGTTTTTTTTGTCCATATCGCACAGCCCTACGCAGACGGCTCCGGGGGATGAATAAAGGCCCCCTGTAGCGAATCCACGAGTTTTTGTAAGAAAAATCTCCATATTTCAAACGTAGTAAACACTTTTCTCTCACTTCCGCTGACTGTCATCCACTGAAGCAGTTCCGGCGGATGACGCAGCACGTCGGCGTTGCGTGATTAGTGACGAATGCGGATTAATGTTAAAATTAACTCAGATTAGCTCTAAGGCAAAGCCACATTTATACTGACACTAAGACTAAGACTAACAGATTCAGACCAAGGCTGAGCTAAAGACAATTCAGCTGAAGATGACGATGAACATCCGCTCACGTTTCTCAGAGATGGAGGTGCGCACGTCGAGGTTGGAGGTTTTGTTCTTGATGTTTTGCGCCAGAGTGATGATGTCTTCCAGCTGTGGATGTCTCTGCTCGAGATCTCCTTTAGTCACCTACAATCACAACACAACACACCTTCAGAATGAGCCGGGTTTAGCGGCCCAGACACTGTCTGTAACTGCTCAGGCAGGGGTCTGAATAATAACTCTGTGTGGACAGAAGCACAGCCAGAGATCACAGTTTTTATTGTCAATTTGAGGAAAAAGCTACTAGCTCTTTGCCACCCTATTGAGCCAAACATCCTCAAACCGATGACAAACACTCTGCGGTCTGACCTGCAGGCGGCCGATGGTGGTGTGGATCTCCTCTTTGTCTCCCACCGTGACGATGTTGGATTTGAGCATCTGGTGGATGAGGAGCAGCCAGTCCGCCAGCTCTGTGGCCGTCTGGTGCAGGTCGCTGGGGCCCACCAGCTCTGGACTGGGACGCCGCTCCTCGCTCATCAGACTGACCATGTGCACCGCAGACGGCACGCTCGCTGAGACACACACACAGACGGTAAACACTCGGGAGAAGCAGCGTGAGAGTCCACTTCACCTGTGTGTGCTGTGCTCACCTGTGAACTGCTGCTGAGAGACTTGTTGTGTCCATGGAGAAAGAGGCTGCTGTGGAGTCTCCTTCAGTCTGGCGTCCAGAGCTTTCCAATCTGCAGCCAGCTGTTCGATTTTACTCTACAAACACACACACACACACGCCATCTTAATTCTCATCCATCTCTCCATTCATCTGTACTGTGTAAACAAAACCACAACAAGAATTGAGCAAGTGCTGTGTAACCATTTGTACACTTCCAGTATATTAAAATAGTTCACTGTAGATGGGAAAGTACACACTTTTCAGTGTGTGCCGAGACAATCTAGTCAAATCAACATTTATTCAGACACTTTCAACATTTCTCACTTTATCACAGTTTATTCGCTATAGTTTAGAAAATGGTAATAAAATATGACGAACTCAAGAGTTAAACTGTGTCAGAACAAATTAATCTTGATAATGCCATCCTTCTGTCTCACAAATGAATTCGGTTACAATTAGATAATACCAATTTAGGTCAACTAATTACCAAGCAATGCTTAATTTTGCTCAGTCTGTGGTGTAAAAAGTTTGCATTCGCAATTAAAGAAAAACACTTCAAAGTGTCTGAATAATTTTTGGTCCCAAATTTGTATAAATTGTACTGGTAGTCCACTGTATGAAGAATTTCTGAATTTCTGGGTATAATTTGTCACAGTTTACTTTATTTTGCTATCCTCACTTACATAAATGAACCATAGTGTCCTGCATCCACTAGTAAAAATTATCAAAAAACATATCTGGTGTCTGAATAATTTTTGGTAGGGATGCACGATATTGGACTTTTCCCGATATCAGGTATGCCGATAATTTTCAACTCATTTTGGCCGATACCGATATATAAATTATCAAAAAACATATCTGGTGTCTGAATAATTTTTGGTAGGGATGCACGATATTGGACTTTTCCCGATATCAGATATGCCGATAATTTTCAACTCATTTTGGCCGATACCGATATATAATTATTTGTAATTTTGGTTAGTTTTTAACAGGAACTTATTTGTTAGAATTAAATAAACAATAATAAAGTTGCTTTATAATGACAGTACATAATAACAGTACAAGAAAATAACTATAAATAAACTATATATAAATCACTGCATTTTTTTCTTCAGAAAGATGCAGTGGTAACCTTAACATTTTATTTTAAGATTTAACATTTGTAAATGGTCTAAAGCAAAAGAGTTGTACAAATTCTGAAAATCTTTTAGAGATCATAATTTGTTTAAAAAATATAACATATTACACATTAATGAATAAATCAGTACGTATATATAAAATTATTTAATTTAAGTGTCATGTTTGTGATTTTTTTTTTGTTCATGCAAGCTATAGCTTCTGACCTTTAAATCAAAACATGCTCATGATTTTATGGCCTCAATTACTGCTATATTACTATATTGCTATATTAAAGATTAGCATTTTTTGATCACATGCCTAAAACTGCTGCTTTAAAAAAAAAGCTAGGATTTGGTGACGCTCATGAACAAAGTATTTTGCTAAGTGACAGAGAATAACAGAAGTGAATCTCTACTCTTGCATTTGGTGTTGTTTGATGAACACCGTCACAAATACAAATATCTGAAAAATAATTACTCGTACAGTAAATAATGTAACCTCTGCTTGACTTCACAACGTTTATTATACACTGTATGAACAGACAAATTGCCTACGAAAAACATTTGTGTTGGTGTAAGCCAGGGTAATTACGGTTTAACTAAAATTATTAATAAACACTTGAAATTAAAAATAAATGTCAACTGAAAAGAAATAAATAAATAAATGCAATTTATTGCAGCTAGTTTCCAAAGCAACATGTAGTAAAATACCTAAAACTAAATAAAATACAACTAATTAATAATTCAAACCACAAATTTACTAAATCTAAATAAATTTAAAAAAAGTCTAATTCAAAATATTATCTATATAAAAACGATATCAACGATATCAATCACACTAGTGTGAAGAGGGCTTTAGCATCAAGCTCAATTCATTTAAGGTCAAATGCATTACTATTCATACATTTAAAAACTGCTTTGGCACTGCACTATTAATGATAAAAAGTAAGTGAACTGAAGCACAGCTGTGTGACACAAACCTTCTCCTGTGGTAAAAGCAGCTGTTTCCTCTGGAGCTCAATAGAGAAGGACAACAGCTCCTCCAGCTCCCGCTTCTGCTCTCGCATGGACATTTCCAGAACACTGAATCTATTGAATATAAAGCCCTCCTTGCCAATGAATCCCCCACAGTGTCTCATCCTCTAAATACACTCGTGCTTCAACTAATGAAAGAAACTCAAGCCGAGTCTGACTTAGGGATGTAACGATTACCGGTTTGATGATAAATCGCGATAAAATACCCCACGGTTAGTATTACCGTTTCATATTTTAATTCTCACTATAACTGTATTCGATTACCGTGATTTTAACAACTGAGGATAAATAAATACTGTACTGCACAGGGCTCCGGTGTGCGACCAAATGGGCACATTTTGCGATAATTTTTTCTGCCGGTGCGACTGAATTTTGTGTGCGTCGCACTGGCGCGACCACCGCATTGTTTAACTCGTAAGCGCTGCATTTCTGTTGCGTGTGAGAAACATCAAACGGCAAACGAAACTGAAAGCATAACGACTCGTTTGAGCTGCACAGCGAAAATGAAAAAACAAATTTGACCTCCAAACCAAACTCCAGTGTTATTCGGCCCTAAATAGAACCACCAAATTGGCAAATTACTTATCAATCAAACAATTAAAAGAAAGACAAATCCTTTCAAAATATCGACTCAGCGACCACGACTTCGAAATAGAGAAAGGAAGATATAAACAATCCTGGATACCGAGAGAACAGCGACTATGCAAGCACTGTGACTTAAATCAAATAGAGGATGAGAAACACTTCCTTCTTGTCTGCCCCAAATACACCACTACAAGACAAATATTCTTTCCACAATTTGAAGTATTGAATTGTTCATTTTCTTCTCTGGATGACTCAGTGAAACTACGCTATATACTCGGAGAGGATGAGACGGCAGTCAAAACTAGCTGCTAAATATGTGTACACCATAGGAAATGGTTAATTAATTTGCTTTATTTGACAGTCTTCATTGTATATAATTGTAATTATTAATATTAGAAATACTATCTGCTGTTGCTATTTTTATTTTATTGTATTTATTCATTTATTTATCACTCATTTTTGTCTCCTTTTTTACTTTGATGGTGTAATCATATTCTGTATTGTACACATCTAAAATGCTTTGGCAATACTGTAACACAAATGTCATGCCAATAAAAGAGAGATAAAGCAGAGGTTTTGGGGAGCAATCAGTTAAAATGGTTTATAATTAAACTAACTTTTTATTTTGAGCTTTTATATTAGGGATGTTTTATTGTTAATAGTTGCATTTACAGTAAATTTACACTACCATTCAAAAGTCTGGCGTCTTTCTTTTTTTTTTTTTTAGAAACAAAATATTTTATTCAGGAAGGACACATTCAATTTGTCAAAAGTGACAGCAAATACATTTATCATTTTTGACATTTATATTTCAAATAAATGCTGTTCTTTTTAACTTCAAAAACATGGACAATATTAAGATGTAATAAGATAGTAAGAATGTTTCTTGAGCATCACAAATCAGCTTATTAAATTACTGAAGGATCATGTGATACTGAAGAATGGAGACTAAAAGAGTCTAAGAGACAAAACCTTACCAATCCCAAATTTCTCAGTGGGAAAAATGTGTGCTTGAGTTTTTGACTAGCTAATCTAACAACAACAACAATAATACTAATGTAAACTAAAACTAAAGATAAATAAAAATGGTAAACTGGTCAAATATTGAACAGCTTTCTCTGGCTTGTTTAAGTGTAAACAGTAAATCTTAAATTAAAAGTTCATTTAAATCATTCTGAAAATGATCAGTTAAGACCTCAACGGATTTCTTAACTAAATACAGAACATAAAGCACATAAAATAAAAACGTGTCCATGAAATAAAAACCAAAATAATAAGTTACTGCTGAAACTAAAACTAAACTGAAATTTGAAAGTAGCATTACAATAAATTTAACAACTAAAAATTATAGAAAACATTGTAAAAACAAAAATAATATTAATAATAAATGAACAATATTAAATAATGACTACATTTTTTATGTTTGGTCACACTTTATTTTAAGGTCCGATTCTCGCTATTAACAAACCATTAACTATGATTTTTTTCCTCAAAAACTCCTAATTTGCTGCTTATTAATAGTTAGTAAGGTAGTTGTTAAGTTTAGGTGTTTAGGGATGTAGACTATGCTCATGCAGAATATGTGCCTTATAAGTACTAATAAACAACTGTTATGATAATAATAGGCATGCTAATAAGCAACTAGTTAAGAGTGAGAATTGTTCCCTATACTAAAGTGTTAGCTTTTCTTTTCTTGAATACCATCAATGCAATTAGTTGATGATGCAGGTGTGTGTGAGTGTGTGTGTGAGAGTGTGTGTGAGCGTGTGTGTGTGTGAGCTGGTTTTATATTGTTGTTCGACAATGTTTTTTGCTTTGCCCGCGAAATGCAACCACAAGTCTTCGGATGAAAGATGCTCGTTTTATCGCTTGTTTCCTACTGATACGGGTTCATACCATAAGGTAAACTCTTATTACTATTATACAATAAACACCACATTTACCGGCTTTACATGGTCACGGTGAAAGTAAAAATTTAATTATGCATAGTGCTAAAAGCCACACTAAAATTGAATGTTTACAGCCACACGAAAGCTGTTAGAAAGCAGAAAGATTGAGGATTTTCTAGAAGCAAGGATAAAATATAATTTTGTGTAACCACCGTAACAAAGTGATAAACTGAAATGTGGAGCTGAAATGTAAAGTCAAGGATTTATTGACTTTTAATGCACCTTAATTCGAAATGTACAGAAATATGCTTTCATATGTGCTTTAGTTATAATTATTTCATTTATTCACTACATACTAGGCTATTTATTATTAATGTTTCGTTTCAGTTTTAGTTTGGCTCTAGTTTTGTATTTATTCCAGTTTTTATATGAAAAGGTTCATGTAACGTGGATTAAAATTCATCCACAGAGTAAATCCTTTTCACTGAACAGGTTTTAAAAATAAGTTTGAAAAAGTTGTCAGAAGCATGGTGGTGGTGACGTTGAAGGCGAGCAACTGTGGTGCTGTTCGTTTGTAGCCTAAGCTTAGCTTTTTAGTTCTGGCGCTGGTATTTTGGCTTCACAATTAATAAAAGTTATATTATTTGTGAAGATTATCTTGATGGACAAAACATGTAAGTATCATGAACTATGGTTGAAGACAGTGCTTATTTTTTACTATAATCCAAAAGCCTATGGAAAAATCCTTTTGGCCTTTTTGTCAGGGAACCAGTGTCATGCTAACAGCCGATTGGCCTTTAAAGTGACGCCATAGTTCCACCACTCTATTGTACAGTCCATTTTGCAACGCGGAAATAAGCTATTTCCTGTGAAAGTAAGAGACTTCCAATTCATTAGCAGTAGGGTAAATAACTAGAAAAATAGCAAAGTGCAGTAAACGGTGAACTTTTACAAACATGATTACTATGATAAATTAAAATTATATGATAACACCAATTTGTAACATCAAGCAGCATAACAGTTTCTGTACAGCCAACATAACTGGAAACAGATCGCTGCAGAAACCTTGCACATTCAAGTTAAAAATGGTTGTAACCGCTCTAAAGTCGTGATAAAACGGAAGTAGCAACAGATCTTTTCTTCCATACTGTGACATACATCTGAGTGAAGCAGATTATTGAAAAAGAACAAATGTGACTGGGGACTTGGTTTCATACTGGTTGTTTCAGAAGGAAAGGCATTCCTTCAGATCGACTGAGCACAGGTAGTCGAGAAATGTCAAGAAATCCCAGCCAGAAAAGGTTTGTAATCATACCATGCTGAATTGTGCAACTGGAGCCATATTTAAAATATTCTAGTGTTGGACAAATACTCCAGTATCATGTTATAAAGCTGTTAATGCTTCTGTTTGAAACTTTCTCCAAACTGTCACCAGATCAGTTCCTTCTGCTACAATCCCGCATTCACGAATGTGTATGAGATGACACAGCATGCTGATACAAACTGGTGCTGCTCTCTCCTCCAGTGGTTCCATTCTCAGGAAGAACAGTAAAAGCTCAGAGGGGAAAGCAGCATTGTTTTCTCTCAAACAATCAAGACTTTTAGGGCCCACAACAGTTAACTCATTCACAAACAGCCTCAGTGCAGAACACTTCTCATGTTTAGTGTTGGTCAGTGCTTGACCTTCTAGTATCCCAGCAGCCCACAGCAATGTGAAAGCAAAGCCATGTCCTTACTGCCACCGTGACACTGCTGATTTGGCAAAACAAGATCAGGACAAACCCCCAATGGAGTAAAGAATCAAGCCTAGGCACAGGAAACTCTAAGGAAACCATTTCCTTTCCCAGCATTTCCTCCCTTTCTGCTCCACAGTGCTTTTAGATGAACTCACACCCGCTTAAGTGCAAAAATGTCGGTGTAAACACTCTGACCAAAAAGGTTTTGTTTATCAGATAAATCATCTTTTTGCTAAGAATGATATTTTAGAAACAGAACAATGCAACTTTTAATGCCTCTGAGCTCAGGCTGTACTGTAGCCGGGCAGAGCAAACAGCTAAATACATCCAGATGTTCTTGCCGTTTGTAACTGGAGACCACTGGACCTAAACAGATCACTCAGACCCATAACATGCAGGGCCAAAACTCAAACTTTATAGGATAACCTTCACAGCTTTACCTTTGCAGGATGCATTTGCTTTGGCTTCTTTTTTTATCATACTGTTAAACATAAAAGTTCCAAAAGAGGTTTTGTTCAGTGATGCTATAGAAGAACCATTTTTGGTTCCCCAAAGATTCTTTCAGTGAACATGTCTTGAAAGAACCATTTGCTTAGCGTAAAGAGCATTTAAATAATCTAAAGAACCTTTTTTCCTTTTAGTGTAATGGAAAAATTCCATGAATATTAAATATTCTTCATGTAACCATCAATGCCAGTAAAGTACAGCAATGCATACTTCTTATAATACAAAAAAAAACATGTAACTTGCAAAAATGCAAACGTGTCCTTCATGTAGTACAGAAGAGTGCTCAAACAATATGTTTGTTTGTCTGTTGTATTTTTTTCTGTAATCATATGTTCCCTAGCATAATATGCAATGCCGCAGTCAGAAGAAAATCACTGCATTTTAGTGGTTCTTACATTTTTTCTCTTTTCAAAAATTATGATCGTGTGTGTGTGTGTTTGCATATTCATGTGTGAGCGTATGTGTGTGTGTGTGTGTGTGTGTGAGTGAGTGAGTGAGCGTGTGTGTGAGCGTATGTGTGTGTGTGTGTGTGTGTGTGTGTGAGTGAGTGAGCGTGTGT